>NW_026855100.1:0-12278 GCF_026571515.1 Ruditapes philippinarum
TTTGGTTCTTTAAAAGAAGATTTTTAAGTTTTTACTATATGCATATAGGGAAAATCAATGACCCCTGGGGCGGTGCCAATTTTGACCCCAGGGCTTTTATTTGAACAAACTTGGTAGACACCTATTAGAACATGTTTGATGCTCAATATCTTAGCCATAGCTCTTTGAGTTCTTTAAAAGAAGATTTTTTAAGTTTTTACTATATGCATATAGGGAAAATCAATGACCCCCCGGGGCGGGGCCAATTTTGACCCCAGGGCTTTTATTTGAACAAACTTGATAGACACCCATTAGAACATGTTTCATGCTAAATATCTTAGCTCAAGCTCTTTGGGTTCTTTAAAAGAAGATTTTTTAACTTTTTACTATATGCATATTGGGAAAATCAATGACCCCCGGGGCGGGGCCAATTTTGACCACAGGGCTTTTATTTGAACAAACTTGGTAGACACTCACTAGAAGATGTTTCATGCCAAATATCTAAGCTCTAGCTCTTATGGTTTTTTAAAAGAAGATATTTAAAGTTTTTTTCTTTCGGTTGCCATGGCAACCAGAGTTCTGCATGGAATTAAATTCTTTGAAAATTTTTTAAAGGTGACCACCAAAGGAACATTCCTGTGAAGTTTGGATGAAATTGGCTTAGTGGTTTATGAGGAGATGTCATTTAAAGAAAAAGTTTACGGACGCCGGACGGACGGACGCCGGACGAAAAGCGATCACAAAAGCTCACCCTGTCACTTTGACAGGTGAGCTAAAAAGGGAAATGATTATTTTTGTCTAATTCAAAACATGATCAAGTAATAAAGAGCAATACAACGCAAAATACGCCCATGTAAGACAGAGGTCAAATTTCAAACTATAACCCTGTGACCAATATTCAATGCATTTTGACCCTCCCACCAACATTTTGATACCCATTGACATAGTTATTGACCCTGAGCTGACAAGGAAGATTTTACATGACTTTGATCGTTAAAGGGAAATTATTCTTGACTTCCAGGACCAAATTTGCTGGTTATCAAACTTAGTCTTTATTTTGTTGTAATTCACACTGTGAATAAGTTTTATTAATGTATGTCTTAAATTATCAACAAAGCTTATTATACATTTTTTTTATAAAAAAAGGAGAATAACTCTAGACTTTAAGGGAGGAACTTTGCTGGCTATCGAACTTGGTCTTCATTTTGACCCAACACATATTTTGACTAAGTTTCATCAATGTATGTCAAAGATAACTCAAATTGTTGAGCAGACAAGGAAAATTTTACATAACTTTGATCATTAAAGGGCAATAACTCTTGACTTCCAGGACCAATTAGGTTGTTATTGTACTTGGTTTTCCAGGTCAACCAGTGACGTCATTATCCCGATTCTGCAAATGGATAGGCAGTCAGTAAATTTGCATAATAATGTAAGCACTGGTGACCAGTTGTTACATAGAATGAACAATACTATATTGCAATTATATCGTTAGTGTATAAAGATGCTTTTTTTTATTTCAGCCCTTTCAATCTGCAATTCAGACACCACAATAGGAGAGATTCTTAGGGCCATGTTAGCTTACTGCAATAAGTTTTGACAATCAATAGCTTGTCAATGAAAAAGGACAAAATGAAAAATCATAAATGTAAGTGAAATTATTTGAATACTTGAAAACACTAACAGTCAATGAAAAAGGACAAACATCGACATTCATAAATATAAGTGAAATTACTTAAAAACTGGAATACTATCATTTAAAATCAGGGAAAATACCTGAAAAAAATCAATGTGGGTGACTAATGCATCACACCAATAGATTTTAAATGCAATGAATGATTGTATGATTTAACATGGAAAAACATATTTTTACTTCATTTCTCATTTACAGCAACTGAGAATACACAAATGCAAATGGAAACTAGAAAGGTTTTTGTCACAAAAACATATGTCTCCCAAACCTATGTATATTGTAAGGTCACTCATGTGAAGTTTCATTGAAATCCCACCAGTAGCTTGACTTGTGAAAGCTGGACAAGATTTTTGTACTTATAGCTCTGGCGGCCATTTTTGTGCTGCGGAGGAGAACGCGCCGATGATGTGCACAGCTTTGGATGGTACTGATCACTTCTGTAAAGTTTGGTTGAAATCCAACCAGTAGTTTGACCTGTCAAGGCCAGACAAGAACTTTCTATTTTTAGCTCTGGTGGCCATTTTGTGCAGTGAAGCGGAACATGCCAGTGAAGTGCACAGCTTGGGATGGTACTGATCATTTCTGTAAAATTTGATTGAAATCCAACCAGTAGTTTGAACTGTGAAGGCCAGGCAAAATTTTTCTATTTTTAGCTCTGGCAGCCATTTTGTGCAGCGAAGCGGTACGTGCAGGTGAGGTGCACAACTAGAGATGGTACTGATCACTCCTGTATAGTCTGTGTGGCCTGTCTGTACCTGTGAAGGCCGGACAAGAATATTCTATTTTTAGCTGGTGGCCATTTAGTGCAGCGAAGCAGAACATGCCGTTAAAGTTTGGTTTAAATCCACCAGTAGTTTGACCTGTGAAGGGCAGACAAGCTTAATGCGGACAGATGGACAACCAGACGGACGTTCTCACAGAACAGTAATTATGTGACTTCTCTTTTGTTCTCTCTATTGTTCTTTTTAGCCTAACAAAAGAAAAAAGCCACATAAAAGCATTACGGAAAGAATGACATCAAAGAGAAAGAACAGTTACATATTGTCCCTCTAGCCACATAATAACTGTACTGTGAGTGTGGAAGGAGTCAGATGGATGGATAGGCGGCAAAAATTTTGGGAGACATAATTATTAAATGGCATCAAGTAGCAATTCTTCACATTAGCTATGGGTTATTTACACTGTCTCAAAAGAAGGAGGATTAAATTGATGAAACTGGCATTCTTTTATCTTTTGTCATTAATATTGGTCACACGAGCACATACTTAATTGACGATTAATGGCCACATGCAAACATATATCATTCCTGTTTGGGCAGTGAACTTGGCCCTTACTTTGTCCAGATAACCAAAATTCTTCTTGTCTTAATCTCCAGTCACTTTGGTTGCATGTTAGAGAGGATTCAGTATACACAATCATATTGAGACTAAAGGATGCCCTATATGGCGTCACACTTGTGTAGTTTAATTCAAGAGGATCACACAGGAAGGCCCCTCTAAGTAGTCAAGTACAAGAAAGTGTGTCCCAAAGTGAAACAAATTCAATACTTAATATGTGTTTGACTATACATGTAAGAAAAAAAGTCCCAAAGTGAAACAAATTCAATACTTAATATGTGTTTGACTATACATGTAAGAAAAAAAAAGCCCAAATGGCACTGTTTAGAGGCGCTGAATGCTTTAAGGTATTCAGTGGTTCATTTTTGAGAAAGAATATAAGATTTATTTTAATTATATTTATGAATATGTGCAACATTTTCTTCTTTCAGAAAATATAGTTATTGTATTTTTGCAGTGTAATTTTTTATGAAGTAATATTACTAATAATTTTTTAAGTTATTTATATTCATGTTATTAACAATGTATGAAACATTAAATTCATCATGATAATGAATATTGTATTTAGAAGGAATAAAAAAAGAACAAATTTATCTTTGATGTGCTTTTTGTTTTCTAACTGTCTTGATGCATTGTTTCATTATGAATTAATATATTAAACACACCGAATGACAGTTCAATCAGAACTGGTTTTAAATTGCAAAACTATCAACTGTAAACAACGCAAAGAAAACACTATGGGAGTAATTACTATAAATATATACCTAAAAACAAGGAAAAGGCAATTTCAGTCATCTTAATCCCTAGTATATAAATTTCTGATCATCCTTGGGGAGCTCCCCATCCCCCTACTTCTACTTCTGCTGCTTTGTTCTGTACCAACAAGGGGCCCAGTGTGACTCCCTGAATCCCAAAGCTATCTATCTGTTTTTTTTCCCATTACAAACTTTTTAACCATGCACTCTTAGAGCATAGGGCTCTCAGGTAAGACTTCTATTTTTAAAACCCTAGTGAGAGCCTAGATGTGTATGATGATAAGAAATAAACTGGTAATAAAGAGGATGAAGTGAAAACATAAAACTTAAATCAGAAATCTGAATGATGGTACCAACACCAGTGTAACTAAGAAAACTGAGCCGCGTTACGACAAATTTACCAACATAGTGCGTTTGCGACCAGCTTGGATCCAGACCAGCCTGTGCATCCGCACTGTCTGATCAGGATCCATGCTGTTCGCTTACCAACCCTATTACAAGTAGAGAAACTGATAGAGAACAGCATGGATCCTGATCAGACTGCGCGGATGCGCAAGCTGGTCTGGATCCATGCTGGTCGCAAACGCACTATGTTGGTTTTGTCGTGACGCAGCTCAAATTAACTATGTATAGCAGAAATGAAAACGAGCATTAACACAGTGTATAAATGAGCCTACTTCCTGTTATCACAAGAAAGGTACACATTGAAATATATAGGATACCAATAAAGGTACAGTGATTGGAAGTAACATGTGCTTGTAATAGCAAGACAGGGTACACATTGAATAATATAGGCTCGCAAGACAGGGTACACATTGAATAATATAGGCTCGCAAGACAGGGTACCTTGATTTTGTTGACATGCTGTGATTAGTAATTTCAAAAGCCATGACAGAGTCTTAAAAACTTTTTCCTAGAAGAGTTGGTGAATGTATATTAAGAAAGATTTCAAGTTTCAAAGCATTTTATCTCAAGTCTGTGAAGTGAAAAAAAACAAAAACAAAACACAAAAAAAAACATTAGTGTAAATGGAATTATGGCATGATTTATATAACTTTTGTAGAGGCTACATTCCAAATATCTAAGCTCCGGGCATTGTAGTTTATGAGAAGATTGTTAATTTCTTAAGTCTATTTTTAGCTCCTATCACCTACTTACAATGTATGTATCAGACTGAAATTGTTTATATAACTTTTATAAAGGACCACCTAAGGATCATTCCTGTAAAGTTTGGTCAATACCTATCAAGTGGTTTAGGAGATGTTGTTTAAAGTGGACAACAAGGTACTATGGTCTATGAATAACTGACACACTGCAATCAATAAAGCTCACCTCTGAGCGCTTTGTACTCAGGCGAGCTATAATAAATACAATTAAATACATGAGTCCAGCTAAATAAAATACATAATAGACATCATATGTCATACCCTAACTTACTAACTTAAATAACTGTACTCTCCTTTCTAAAAGGAATAATTTCAATTTTCAATTATTTACAAACTTGTAGCTAAAAAGCATTCAGTGCTGAATCTAGAAATTCTAGATGCAACACTGAGCATTCCTACAAGACATCCATGTACATAATATACTTTCTTTCCCTATCCTATCATTTACACAGTAAACACCAATTCTTAATCTTATTAAAATTCTTTTTCATGCTTTTTACCAGGTTGGCTATGTGTTTTCAGTCTGCAAGGAAATATAGCTCTTCATTTTCATAGGAAGTGGAAGTGACATCACAGAATTCATAATGCTTTTCCCACAATGCATCTGCATCAAGTGTTTCCTGATAACAAGTCTGCAATGATGCTGTAGTGACCTTGGTTCACTAACATAGTGCTCTAACAGGTTCTTTAACTTGCTGTTTTTCATCACCTATAATTAAAATAATGATTTACATTATCTTGGTACATGTATTCTTCACGAAAGAAACAGTAATTGCCATATATATCATCTATATAGTGACTTAGTCTGCTGATATTTGTTTTGCCTGTAAGATTGAAATACATTTCACAGAGTCTGCACCAGATGTAATATTTTCACAAGTGGCATAGTCACAAGTAAAAATATAAGTGCTGGTGAAAGGGGCATAGTCACAAGTAAAAATATAAGTGCTGGTGTTCAGGAGTGAAATATTATTTAATCTTACATACAAAACAAACACAAATTTTCTATTTATTTCATGATTGTTGGACGTTTTTATGTCATTTTTACATTTATTTTTGCTGTGAAATAACATAAATCTGCTCTCATTCATGACATCATCAAATCATGACTTTGTTTTTGTTGAAATGTACGGATGCAACTCATAAAATCAGCAGTTTAAATGACTAAATGGGATACCTTACTTACCAGTTTAAGTTTCAAGCTTTAATTGAGCCATATGCTAACATTTTACACATGCATAATTTTTTCCACAAGTATATTATATATAATTTATGTGTGATAGTATAGTTACTCTTTAACTCAATACATAATCATCAGAAATATTACCTTTATATTTTTTGGATAAGTTGCGAGGTTAGACTTTGTCAATTTGGCTCCAGCTTCTAAAAGCATCTTCAAACTTCTCTCCCGACAGTTGAAAATTGCCCAATACAATGCATGGGTATCTCTGAATATCAAAAATACAACAAGATTCAGTACACTCTACATGCATACTTAAGAAAAATGACTGTTAGTGTGATAATTCATCATTATCCAAATGAGCCGCGTCCTGACAAAACCAACATAGTGCGTTTGTGACCAGCATGGATCCAGACCAGCCTGCCCGTCCGTGCAGTCTGATCAGGATCCATGCTGTTCGCTATCAGCTTCTTTACTAGTTATAGGGTATGTAAGCGAACAGCACGGATCCTGATCACTGCGCGGATATGCAGGCTGGTCTGGATCCATGCTGGTCGCAAACACATTACGATGGTTTTGTTGTGATGCGGCTCAAATATATTCTTTATAAATGATTAACTGCACCAGGGTTTCCATTAAGTTTAAACATTTGGCAGTTAGAGACATTAATTAATATGGGCAGACTGTACTCAATAATTGTGTTTTTATATAGCCTGACGTTCATGTAGTGGTGTTATAGGCATGTAATTATTTTACTAAAGTTCATTTTAAAGCTACATTTTTAAATAAAACCGGTCCAAACCCCATCAACATATTTGTTTACAGTTTTATGATATGCAAAGGAATAATTTGTAGTTTCAATGAGATAACTGTAACCTAACAGTTGTTATGTTTCACTTGGTAAGGTATAAACACCTCTATTTATCACACCCATTAACATGTAGCGAATAGGACAGCTTCATGCAGGTAGAAATTACTCTATAAATTTTAGTTTAAAACTGGATTACTAAGATATATTCTTCCTTTTTGTCTCATAATTCTCTGACCTATAATATCTTACCTGAAATCCGGCAGATCTGGGTTGGCCCCATACCGTATCAGCACTTCTGCATTGCTTTCAAATCCAAAGTAAACACTTGCCGAGAGGGCCGTCTCACCAAACCTTGCATCCTGAGCATTCAGTAGAGCTCCATTCTCCACCAATAAACTACACACAGCTGCTGTGCTATTTCTAGACGCCAATATCAGACACGTATTACCATCTTCATTTAACATATCTAAATCAAAATTAAACTGTAAAACGTATTCTAACACTTCTTGTCCCTTCTGTCTCGCCATGACAGCCGCATGTAGCAAACTTCCGTGCCAACAGTGAAGGTACGGATCTGCGCCATTTTTAACTAAATATCTCACTATATCTAGGTTACCACCTAGCACTGCCATATAAAGAGCTGTAGATTTGTCTAAGGCTTGAGTGTTTATAAAGTCTTGTTGCTCCTGTTTCTCCAAATCTACAGCCCTTTCAGAACAACTCAATCCAGGTCTCTGATTTCTTTTCTTTCTATTCAATCCTTCTTCTGGCTGCATATCCTTGGTTAGCTCTTCTAATTTATTCTCAACCAAATACGAGGTTTTGATAAGCAGTTTTAAAATATCAAAATGATTCTGCGAGCCTAGAAACGCAGCGATGTGAAGTGGAGGAAAGTGTCGCTGAAATACATTGATAATGCTACCTTTTGTCATACTACAGCCTGCTGTAATAAGAGTTTCAGCAATATCTTTGTTTTCATCACAATTATGTAAAGCCAGGCCTAGTGGTGTATGACCACGGCCATTTCTCTTGTTCAAATTTGCCCCGTTCTGAATCAATAGTTTCAACATATCACAATTACCCTGCAAAATTGCAAAATGTATGGCAGAGTTTGTACATTCACCATAACACTGGTTTACATCTTCACCATGCTCCAGTAAAATCGAGGCTAAATACATATTATTCGTTTCCACGGCATGGATGAGGGGAGGACTTGTTATAAACACTTCATTACATCCCCTCATCTGCATAACCTGCTGAACATCTGCTCCATTCTGTAACAAAACTTTGGACACGTTCACTGACTTATTCATTGAAAGTTGTAAAGGTGTCAGTCTCTGGCAGCAAGGCTCATTCACTTTAGCCCCATACGACAACAAGAGCCTGAGAATAGTTTCATCATTAAGTATTATTGCTATAGCAACAGCATTCATTTTATTAACTGGGGTCATTTTATTTGGGTCAGCGCCATTTTCAAGCAAAACCTTCAGAATATCTTCATCGTGGGTACTGACTGCACATAATAATGGCGTTTCTTCGCCTTGAACACAATTCGCACTTGTCCCAAGCTTTAGTAAGTGTCGAAGAAGTTTCAAACTTTTTATCCTAGTCTTTTTAACAAGACAGTCTTCCGACAGCCAAACTTTAGACAGACCTATTCCATGGTGCTGTGAATAGTCAGTCAGAAATCTATGATAAAGCTTCATCAGAAAATACACAGCCAAGTTGTCATGGTCAAAGAAGTTTTCTGAACTATACACAATATCTTCTGCTCGACCAAGTTTACCATCTGATAGAGATTTACACAGTTCACACACTGGAGTTACATCAACTTGAACAGCCATTTTACAGTCTCACATCAAATCTCTTGCAGAGAAGTTAATGCTGAAAAGATATGAAAACACAGAATTTATAAGTAGGGATACATACTGCAGGCCCTTTCTTCACTATATAATAAGGGTCAAGATATAATGACCTCTTCACAATTCAAGACAGGCCCCTTTACAATTCTGATAAGACCCCCAATGCCAGCTTAACAATTGGAAAAAATGCCATTTTCAAAATAAAAATTGTTTTATAATATTGCTGCTGCAAAACAGTATTACAACAAATTCAAAATATATTTAACTATACCACATTTAAATACACTAAAAAATTGTAAGTTAGAAATGACTTTAAGAAATCAGAGTTATTTAAAATTGCTTTTAAAATATCTCAACTTAATGTTTTGTGTTTATAAAATAAAATAATAAAAGATAACATTTTAAAATTTGTGCCAGGATTGTGCTTCTTCTTCCAGTTTTATGGAAAATAACATTAAATCTAATTCTTCACATATTTGTTCTGATATATATTTCTATTACTAAATGAATCTGTTACGTCTATTTTTTTTTTTCAGCAATAATTTCACCTATTTCATGGCTAACCACTGAGATGCTCTGATAGCTGGCATATTCCCATTATATAATAATATGGTATATAATGATTCCTTCCAAATAATTTCCTTTGGTTATATTGTAATTCTTATTTGTGAAAATATAATAAACCTGGCATATAATGATGATTAATATCTTACATAACAAAACAAGAGCCGGTCAAATTGGGTGATGCTCCACAAATAGGTTTTGTACACAGGGAAGAAGTCTGTTATATAAAGTGTTTACCAAATTCAGAATAAAGATATAATGTTGATATCGCAATACACTAACAATATTTCCCAGGAAATAAAGACAAACATATTTTTTGAAAGACTGAAGAAAGGAAAATAGCTCAGATGAAAATAATGAATGAGAACGACTATTATCATATCGTTGTCAACTCGTTTCCGGTTAAGGGTAGACCAAGTCCACAGTAATATACAAATGTAGCCAAGTTTAATTAATTTCATATCAACTGGCTGATGTTCTTTGAACTTGTTTATGAAAAGATAATTAGAGATCTATACGTTTTCAAGGAAATACAACTTACAAACATGAATTTGTAGATTTAGTTGATTAAAATAGTGACGATGACAATACGACCATGTGATATTCATCACATATTTATTCTTTCATTATCGCTGACATAATTTTCCCGTAAAAAAAACAAAAACATTTTGAATGCAAAATATTTAGAAGGGGAAACTATGGTTGCTGTTAATCGTCCCTCGTCATATAATTCAAGAGTTAAATGGGAACATTGTGCTTTTTTCTGAAAACTAACAAAGATGACGATGTATTGGAATATCGGATGTGGAGTGTTTCCAAAATTTGCAAACTCAAAATAAAATATGAGAAAACTGAGAGTGAAACTGATAAACTGTTAAGTGTTATTTTCACAGTTGTTGACTTAATTATATATATAAATTAAACACATGTTATAATGTTATTTATTTACAAGAAAAATCTCTAGTGGTGCATTGTACGACTGAAATTGTTAATCTGTCATATTTACAGCTATGGAATAGTAGATACTTGCTGTTATGGTATATTTAAAAATACCTTTTTAATTCTTAAGTTATCTGTCAAGTAAATTTTGAAAGATCAAAATTTGAAACCAAGTTATAGAAACATCTTTTTTTGTTATTATAAAAGTTTTATATTGTATTTGTAAATGTAATTAACACCATTTTTGGGGAAGGGGCCTCAGCCTTTTTCTTGGGGAAAATATGCATGATTTTGGCAATTACTTTGGAAAAGGGGTCTAAAATTTAACACAAACTTTTAACAAGTTCTTCAAAATAGAAATATATAGGTATATATTTTGGATATTATCATTAATATTGATAGAATTAGAAGTTCCTGTGTTCTTACTATTTCTTTGTCTTTTTAAGAGAACTGACACAAAGTGCAGTACAGACTACATTCCAATGTATTTGCACTTATTCGAGTCGTAAAATACTTGAAAAAATTACTATCATTGTGAGACTATATGTCTGACAGACCGAAATGTCTCGCTGAGCCTGTAGATAATTCAACAATTCAAACAGCTACTGTCCGAAATATACTACACTTTGTAAAGTTTTTAGCGCATAATTTAGTTATGCAATAAATTCAAAGCCCTTCACATGGGTTATAGAAGAATTGAAACATAAAGCATCACATTTGTACAATATTTATCAGAAGTACATTTACATTACGACTGCAGATAAGAAATTAATGATAAATTACCTCCAATCTCGTTTTTGACCCGACCTCCAATTCAGACTGGTGCAAACAGAAATGAGCCGTTAATAAAATAAAGAACGGAAAGAGACTTCCCCGTGACTCCCGTGCATGATTCAAGCCGACATAGATATCACAAGTTAAAATGAATACAGTATGTTTATCTTAATTAACATACTTTTAAATCTTAAGTGTTATAATCACTACTTAATTATAATTGGTCCTTCGGGATCATTGGTGCCAGCACTATTAAGTGTTGAGGATTGAGTACCGCTCAAGCCGGTGCTAGGGGGCGTGAGGGATGTTGCACGTATTCATTATCCCTCATGTACAGACTCAATCAAACCGAGTCTGCAATTCTCTTGTAATTTTGTTGTGATTAATGCTTCCGAGGGATCACTTTGTTTCCAGATTTTTATACTTCACAACCACGGATTTATATTACAAGGATCGGACACTTTCGTTTAGCTTAAAGTCCCGTCGCGCGCATGCGCGGAATCGGATAAAGGTGGACATAATGAGATGGCGGAACGTGCGAAGTACGAAATATGACAGATTTTCACCGGAGTATGTGGTGTTATTGCAGCTTTGTGAAAAATTATACACATATGAATTTATTGATACAGTATTATTTTGTGTCGCTAAAGTATTATTATATGAAAATATGCTGATAGAACGCTGCAACGCTTAGTTAAAAAGTACCTAATTTAAAAAATATTCGCCTATTGATGTTTAGGATACTCTCTACACTATGCGCCTTTTACTTCAAGCACGAATTATTACCGCGATTCAGAATAGATAATTATTTTGTACATGGTTTAATGATGGCATTGCAAAAAACGTTTCTTGATTGCCTAAAAAACTTTTAAAAGAAATATATGTTTGAAATGTGTCTTTATTTCTGTGAATTATTTCCAAATGATTTGTACATTTTTATTTGATTACCTGTATATTAGTATAAATATAGTAAATATTCTACTATTAAGTGTATTAAATATATTTTCAGATCATTCTAGACAAGCATTCCTATATAGATGAATCCATTAGAATTGGCAAGGAAGAAACTTTTATTGGCATAGAGAAACAGCTGTTTTATAATATCCATTTTTTATTTTGAAACATAATTTTTTCATAGATATCCTAAACAATTCACGTCAAATGATTTATTTATCACATGTTTATTTTCATCATTTTTCAGAGAAAGGACTATACAAA
>NW_026855101.1:0-27088 GCF_026571515.1 Ruditapes philippinarum
AAATTTGTTAAAAATTTTTCTAAATGATGTCTAAAATTGGTTAGGGTAAATTTAAAGGTTACTTCAGTGAAAAACTTTTTTAAAAAGATAGGTTTTTGGTTAGGGGGTTTTTGTGTGGCTAAACCCAAAGGGGTAAAACAAAATGAAAATGTTTTTTTTTAAAGGGTTTTATTTAAATTTAGATTTAAAAAATTTTAAAAGGGGCCTTAAAGAGGGGGAAATTATGCATTTTGACGAAAATTTCTATTTTAATTTTAGAAAGTTAAAAAAATTTTTTAAAAATGGTTTTTCTTTTGACCCATTATTTAAATTTTTTTGGATTTAAAAAAATTTCGTTTTCATATACAAAAACTTTAAAAATTTTGGCAGCCCGGGATATTAAAGTAAAAAGGGGGAAAAAAACCCAAACCCCCAAGAAATGAACAAATTTTGCAAAGTGTGTGAAAAAAAACAGAAATTGAAAATCAATATAAATTTCTTACTTGAAATGTGACGTTATGATGATTTACGCAATAATTACCTCCCAAAAAAAAATATTACAGGGAAACCCAAAAACTTTAATAAGTTTAACATTATTAGTAAAACAAAAATTAAAATATTTATTTAATCTGTCGCTTTTTTTTTTTTTTTTTTTTGATTATCCCAACAAAAAAAAAAACAATTCCAAAATATATAATAGATCATGTTGCAAAAATTTATATTTTATAAAAACAAAAATTAAAAATTTAATTTTTTGGTATTAAAGGGGTTTAAATGTTAATTTTTTTAGGGCACTTACTATGCTCTGTAAATAAAATTTTTGAATTAATATTTTGCCAGGGGCTGGATCCCAAAAAAAAGCAAAAAAATTTTTGGGTCTTTTTTCATAAAATAGAATAACATGATTTGGGTGATACTTTGCTTTTTTTTTTTTTTATATCAGGTACCCCACTGTACAAAAACGGGTTTTGATTTTTTTTGTAATTATTTCACTTTTTAAAAAAAATCATAAAATTTTTGGGTTTATTGATAGTCGCAAGAACCCCGGGTTTTTATAGATAAAATTTTTTTAAATGCAGTCAGGTCTAAATGCTCTAAGCATCCCTTTAGAAAAGGTAGCATTTGATTTTTTATGACATTAATTAGATTAAATTTTGGTTACCATGGTTATTTAACTTGTATTTTGATGTTTTTATGTGTTGTTTTTTTCAGATGGGATTTGGGAGGGGAGAAATAAAAAACTCCGAACACGGGAAAAAAAATTTTACGAAAAACCTTTATTCCGGAGACCCGCCACCGGGTTTGTCAAAAAAAATAAGTAAATTTTTGAGGGGTTTTTAAATTTGGCTGTAATTGAAATGTAAAAAATTGTAATAGGGACAGTCACCTACTGTTTTTGGCTCTGGGTAAAAAATGAGTTCTTTGGAAAGCTTTTCTGTTCGCTCACATTTTACAAAAAATCACATTTAAAATTTGTCTATTTTTTGTTTGGGGGGGGATATAATGTGTTTGTTTAAATCCATTTGAAACAGAAAATTTTACTAAAACTTCCCAGAGTAAAAATCCCGGAATAACACATTTTGTTTTACATTTTATTAAAAGTTTATTGGTTTTTAAATTTTTAAATTACCCCTTTTGTTAAAACTGTAAATAAATTTTAAAAACTGCAAAATGTCCAAAATGTAAAGCCCTTTGGGGTAAAAAAACATTTTTTTTGGGTTTTTATATCAAAAATTTTGGCTTTTGGGGAGCGCTAATTTTTTTTCAAAAAAACCCTCATGAAAAAATTGGGCACGGGGCCCCGGGGAAAACTTTGTTTTTGTTTTTATGTATACAGTAGGGAAAAAATTTTTTTCAAACCCCTAAAAAAAAAGCAAAAGTAAGCTTCCATAGCATCCATTTTCATTTTAAAACCTTTAAATTAAGGCACCCATTTTTTTTAAAAAAGTTTCCTGTAACTCAATTTTTTTGGGTTTTAAATTATCTTTAAATTTATAATGCTCAAATGAAGATTTATCAATATTGTATTTTCCCAAAAAGTCAAAATTTTCCTTTTAAAATTTGGCCCCGAATGGTTGTTATGATGTTTCCCAGGGTCAAGTTTAAATTTGGGTCATTTGGGGGTTCAGAAATTTGGGTTTCACACGGGCCCTTTATATGGAAAAAACCTTGTTTAAAACCCTAGAGGTTTATTTTGGGTGATCCAAAAAAAACCTAAAAATTGGTCAAAAAGGGTTTTTTTTCGGTGATTTTAGGTCAATTTTTAAAATTGGGTATTTTTGGGGTAAAAAAGAAAAGTCACACACCCCAAAAAAAAACGAGTTTTTCCCCTTTCAAAATTTCGGGGAAAGCAATAAAAGGGTTCATAAAGGGCCCCCTTTTTGGTTTGATAAAAAACAACCAAATAATTACTTTTTTTACTCAATTTTCCCAAATAGAATAAAGAGAAAATAAACCCCGAGTCAAAAAAAAATTTTCCCGGTAGGTTACCGTTTCACGATACCCTTTTCCCCCAAAAAGGGAAAATTTTTTAAAAATGATCATGGAATAGTATTTTAAGTTTTAATAATGTCTGTAAGGGGCGGTTTTCTTTTAAATATAAAATTAAACATAAAAATGGCTTTTTATTTTGGGGAAAAAAAAAAATTTAGCGGGGGGGTTAGTTTTGGGAATAAAATTGGGATCGGCCAAAAAATGTTAACAAAAATGTATTAAATCTATTTTAGATTTTAATTATTTCAAAAAACCTCCTTTGAGGCTGTGCCTTATTTATAAAAAATTTTTAAAATTTAAAAATTATTCTTTCCCTGGCTATTTTGGGCTACAAAATATATAGGGGTGGGACACAAACCCCAAATGGTTAAAAATTTTCTTATTTAAAGGAAAAGCAATTTACAAAATCTATTTCATATATATTGTTTTTTATCAAAAAAAAAACATTTTTTGGGGTTTCTTTAACGGGGAGGGGAAAACCAATTTTTTTGAATTTAAATTTTTTCCGGGTTTAAAAAGATAAATTAGTTTCCCATTGTGTAAAAATTGGGAAAATGTCCCCTTACCCAATACAAATTTGGGTTTTTTAAACGTTTTTAAAAAAACACCATTTTTTTAAAATGATTTGAAATTTTTGGAAAATATCCAAATCAAAAGTATTTAAGAAGGGGAAAAAAATAACAAGTTTCATTTTAAAAACTGAAAAAAATCAACTGGGTTAAAAACCCCAAAAGGGTTTTCAACCCCTATTTTTGATTTTTTACAAACCCATTTTTTTTTGCGAAGGGTTTACGCAGTTATTTTTCCAAATTAAAGAAAGGGGGAAACTTAAGGGGAAAAATCTGAGGGTTTCCCCAAATCTTAAAAGTAAACCTTTTTATTTTAAATTTGAAAAAATAAAAAATATATATAAAAATATTTTGGGAAAAAAAATCACGCAATTTTATACGCCCCAGTTTTCAGTGCAATAAGATGGGAAAAAAGAAAAAAACTGTTTATATTTTTCCTCTTTTATTTAAGTGTTAATTCATCAGTCCCTGGAAAGGGCGTCTAGTACTTCACAGTAGTGGAAAGAAAGTATTTTTTAAAGAAATCCAAAACCTTTAAGTTGGGGGAAAAGCAAATATTTAAAAGGCCCTCTTTTGATGCTTTAATTTAAAAAGGGAAGTTTAAATTTCCACTTAAAATATTTTATAATGTTTTTAGAAACATAAAAGCATCTTTAAAGTTTTTTTAAAATTTTCTGATTTTGGGTTTTAAAAAAGAAGGGTTTAACTGGGGCAAAAAAAAATTTTTTTTTTAATTTCATTTTAAAAAGGAATTTTTTTCAAAGACGTCGGGGGGTTTTTCAATGGTTTAAAAAAAAAAAATTTAAAAATTTAGTTTTTAAATTTTTTACTATACCCGCATATGGGTGGTAAATTTTTTTGTGGAAAAAAAATCCGGATCAATTTTCCCAATGTAATATATTCATTGGAACCGTTTTGTCTTGAATGTGTATTGCCCTTTATATTCATTTTTGCAATTTGTTGCATATAATTTTTACCCCCATACAATTTAAACCCAAAAATTGTGCATATGCTTTATGGATTGTATCGTACCTTGGTAGGCTGATTTGTGCCATTCGTGTTTTTCGCCCCGCGACCCCGGCCAAGCGAAAAGTCGAAAATTAACAAGTTAAAATGGTACGGGAACGGAAGCAGAAAAACTCATCTAATAAGCGACGGGCGCGGGGCGAAGTTTTAAGAAATAAAATTCGACCTTGCATGGGTGCGGGGCGAGATTTAAGAAATGAAACGGCGGGGGCGCGGGAGCGAAAACACACTAATTAAGTCAGGGCGCGGGGCGAAGTTTTGAAGAAAAAAAACTTTCGCCCCGCGGGGGCGCCCGGAGCGAGATTTAAGAAACTAAAAACGGCCGGGGTCACGGAATGAAAACACGCTATTTAGGGGGGGCACGATAGGGCATGTTTAAAAAAAGAAACTTCGCCTGAGCGCAGACCCGCTTATTAGCGTGGTTTTGCTCGGTGCCCTTGCCATTTTAACTTTTTAAATTATACGATATTTCGCTTGCGGGGTCGCGCTTCGAAAAACACGCTAAAATAAGCGGGAATCGCGCAGGGAAAGATTTATTTATAAAACTTCGCCTCGTGCCCCACGCTAATTAACGTATTTTCATCCCGCGACCACGCCGTTTTTATTTCTTAATTTTCGCCCCGCTGCCCTCACCAATTACGATGTTTTTTCGCTCCGTGCCCCCGCCATTTTAACTTGTTTTTATTTCGACTTTTCGACGTTGGCGGGGTCGCGGGTAGGAAAATATGCTGAATTAGCGGGGTCGCGCGGCGAAAGTCTTTATTAATTAAACTTTGCTACCCCGGGGCCCCCGCTAATTTGCGTGTTTTATTCCCGCGACCCTGCCGTTTTATTTCTTACATCTCGCTCCGCGACCCGCGTGTGAAGTTTTATTTCTTCCCCGCGCCTCGCTAATTAGCGTGTTTTCACTCCGCGCCCCCGCCATTTCAACTCGTTAATGTTCGACTTTTCGCTTGGTGGGTCGCGGGGCGGAAATACGAATGGCACAAATCAGCCACTATAGTATCGGTCTCGTCTATGAATCTCAAAAGCCTGCAGACACAAATTTAATACAGAAATGGTCAGGCAAACCTTTTTCGTGTTGTCATGCTTTAATGGTAAACGAATATAACACTCGTTCGTTTATACTAAACTCGCTCCACAAATGGGATACAAATCGTCCACGAAGAACATGAAGAAAATCAATGACTTTCAGCATGCAACATTTCAAATTTGACGTTTTTGGGGTTCTTTCGGGATTCCGTTTTTCTCTACATTTTTAGATAAAAGTCTAGATTAAAATTTATTAAAAATGTTTTAATTAGATACAGGTTCAGTCTATACACGTTGGGGAAAAACTGATTGTGATGGAAATGCAACTGAAAAAGTGTACTCAGGTAATATTAATTTATACAGTGAGTTTATTAAGAAATTTGATATTGCCATGATTTAAACGAATTAAACGAATGGGATATAACATTTTATAGAGAAATGAGAGATAAAATTGGTTTTCGTTATTTTACGCAAATTTCAGCATAATTTTGTCAGTCATATCTCGGCAGTTGATCAACATAACCGTCTTTCCTTGAAAATTAAACAGTAATTACCAATTCTCCGCAAGTGACAGAGTACGGAGCCGACATAATTTTCAGTGGTGAGGGACAAACTAGCTGCGTCACGACAAAACCAACATAGTGCGTTTGCGACCAGCATGGATCCAGACCAGACTGCGCATACACCCAGTCTGACCAGGATCCATGCTGTTCACTATCAGTTTTCTCTACTTGTAATAGAGTTGGTAACCTGATCAGACTGCGCGGATTTCTGTACATTCTGCACATGGATACAATATTTTTTTCACTATTTAAGGGTATACTGCCGGAACACCCTATGATAATTCAGGTGGTGCAGCGAGTTACATTTGTCTTCCTGAAAATCCAACATGGGCAAAGTTCGTTGAAGGTCTACAAAATGAAGGAGCCTACATTTTCTGGCACGAGACGAGAGTGGTTATTTCTAACACATTTAATCCATCCCAAAGAGAATATGTTAAACCAAGATGCACCATGTGTAGTTGTAGAAGTCCAGACCAACTTTCAATTATGATAAACCAGGAAAAACTGATTGTTCTTCAGGTTGGACGCTGTGGGAAAATACTGGGTACCTCATGTCTGGACACACCAGTTATAAAGGTGCACAAGATACGCATGTGTTGATGCCAATCCAGACGCCGTTTTACATGGTGAAAGAGATCAGAATGGAAAGCTGTTTTATTTCGTGAATAAATGTGGTCACTTACCATGGTCAGAGTATCCACAAGGTCGAGAGTTAGGATATGTATTGCACTAAATAAAAAAGTGTACATAGTTATCTATAAAGTAGCGACAGTTGCTCTTATACCATGACCCTTCCTTGATGTGATGTATAATATATACTATAAAAATCAGGACTTTTTGAAGTCGTGGCCGATTTGAAATACAATGTATTGCAAATTGCTTACTGCTTTCCTTCTATTTTTTAGCTATGACTGTCCCCAGTGACAGGGGACTTTGTGATCGCTTTTCGCCGGCGTCCGTCGTCCGTCGTCGTCCGTCCGTAACTTTTACGTTAAATACATCGGCCCCTTCTAAGTAGTGTTCAAAGTTTGTTCAAGCATTAAAGCCCTTGGGAGTCCAAAACTGCCCCGCCCCAGGGCTGTCATATGTTTTTACTATATTGTGTTATGTTAAAAAAATTAAAAAATTTCTTTTAAAAACCAATGACTAGAGCTTAGATGGTTTAGCATGAAACATCTTTTATGGGGTGTTCGACCAAGTTGTCAAGTAGGAAAGCCCTTGTGTTAAAAACCGGCCCTGTCGGTAGGGATTGGGGCAGTCATTGTTTACATTATATGTTGTAGTACAAAACTTAAACATAAACATCTTCTAAGGGGTGTCTTCCAAGTTTGTTCTAATAAAAGCCTGGGTTTTTAAATAGCCCCGCTCCGGGCCTATATTACAGAGTGAGCGACCTCAGGGCATCATGGCCCTTTTGTTTTGTGAGTTTAAATTCCAAAAGTTTGATAAAAGATTTTGACGAGCGTAAAAATGTGAATTTTTATTTCAAAAGAAATTATTAGTTACAGCGGTGTCTGTCACTGAGCTGAGTTAAGCGTTAAGATATTGATTTTCAAAAACACGTGACCACCGCACACGTTGTAGGTTCGAATCCCAGCCAAATTATTTCATATGAGTTTAGCTATCCAGGTAATCTTACGTCTATCCATTGTGCTCGTTCCGACCCAAAATAATTGCACGGAGGAATAGTTTTCCTCCCCTAAAAAAGCTTGAAAGTCACCAAATGACATTTACAGTGTTGCCTTGACATAGAACAAACATAAAAACAGACTTACGGTCTAGATCAATGAAGAAATAAATCCGTAATTACTTTGAAAAGCATTCGGTCTTTTATAGCCCTTTAATTCTTTAGTTAGTCGTTAATGAAAATAGTTTAAAATCCTCTCTTGTTCGGTATATCATTATTTTTTCACAATAACTTATCCTACATCACTTTTTTATTTAAATAACGCATGTTTTTTAAGTCGAATTCGTGAGCAGAGTATACGATGTATAAATTTGAAGTAACATTAGTATGACTTTAGACAATGTTCAAATGATCCTCGTAGTATTATTTTACAGATGTTTCTGAATTCGAGTTAACACCCGCTGTGAGAGGACAGCTCAGTCGAACGAGCTTTCAATTGCTGCCTTTTATTCTTACTTTAAGGTTTCCTTGTGTATTTTCTCTTACTGTAACGATGAGAATAGAACGAACGAATATTCTAAGACATGCACAAAAGAGCAAAATGAAGTGATATAGGTTGTTGGTTTCAGGGCTATTTATGTAACGTTATTAGGATAACCAATAGCTACTGTCTCTCGACCCTTACTTTAGGCTTTTGCAGTTCACAACACGTATGACAAAGCAGCACGTTCAGATTGTTTGTCACTAATTAATTAGGTCAAAAATATTTCGAAAATAGCATTAAAAGTGCGTTTAAGACAATGAGCGATAATATAAGTAAAATAATAAATAAACATGAAAGAATTCAAATTCCCAACATTAATACTAGAACATAATAGACATTAATTCTTAAAATCATTGAGTTTATTTACCTTCCCAAACTCTCATTTTTTAGTATAGAATATCTTGAAATATATGGAGACCTGAGATTTAATAACGAGAATAGAATTTTAGAAGAAAATTATTATTAAGAATTTATAATGATAAATGAGTTTCAAATAATAGCAAGATATACATGTGTGCTTCATAGTGAGCAATACATATAATGCCTTTCGTGAAAGAGAGCACATTGTCCAGCAAGCGGTAAATAGAAATGCATATAAGCAACAGCGGCGGAAATTATAGAATGGAGTTGTGAAAGAAGTTCTGACGGTAACAAAAAGACATCTATGGACGTGTTTAGAAAAAAGCAGGCAAAATATCGTAAGGCTCAACAGCGACGGTAGGATTTTCAAAAAGCATGACCAATTAAACTTAGATGTACAGCAATCTTATTTGTTAAGGCTATTATTTAATTTGATTCGGGTAACCTTATACTTAGATGTAAGGGATAGGACTATACTATTTTGAATCTCGTTCGTCGTTCAGACCTCTCACATTGACAATAAGCAGGATTGACAACAGTATTCTATAATGGTGTACATAATGAATTCCAGAACAATAGGGCCTAAAAGTAAACATTAGTAGTAAGATGTGGGTAAAATGATGTCTGAAAAATCTTCAGGAGACCCAAACGTTGTGAATGTTCGGAAATCCCAGGCCTTATTAGACTTTGTACAGTATCAAAAAGAGATTCTCGGTATTATGGAACCATCCATCATTAAAAGATATGTAGATATACTGTTGACGATGAAAGCCCTATTATTTGGTTGGATTCTTCTTGTTTGAAATTCATATTTTTATGCTCCACATCTATGTTGTTTTGTGTCGTGTGAGTGGCCGTTAAAAAGTTCTCCTTAACATACACTCAATGTTGTTGTATTTTCATCCTCGAGAGATTGTTCGGCGTTCATTCTTGTGTGTCTCCTTGATGTTTTGTCTGCATAGACTAAGGTTTGCTTTATTTTCATTTTAATTGCTCACTTACTAATGTCCCTGATATCTGCTTGATTTTTATCGCGATTGCGTTCATAATTAATAATGCCGCTCCTTCCTATATGTTATTTGTTTTCATATCTTGTCTGTAATTATTGTTGCATAGTCTACGTTGATGAAGATGTCAATGTACCTAAATATTTTAGACGCTCAGCCTTTCGACTTATATCACTGTTACACAAAGTCATTTTATATTCGAACGATTTAAGTGTTGTGACCTTCAGAATATATAATATAGGTGAGATTCTATTTAAAAGAAGTTTAAAAAGAAGTGTTCAGATATTATGTATGAAAGTTTGCCTGCGAAAGTGCTTTTGGTAGGTAAATTTCTTTCTATTGTTATGTTAAAACTTGGCCAACAATATTTTGTGCAATAGCTCTTCACATGGAAATTACATAAATAGCCAGATCATAGATCATACTCATGTGAAATTCCACTATGGTTCGTTATGTTGCTGTTTAGAGGATGGCGGGGCAAAGGGGGCGTACAACTTTTTCTATATTTTTCAGATTCAATTGTTAGCAAACTGTCAATTTCAAAAGACATAATTATGATAAAACAATTGTATGAACTGTTATACACGGGGCTGGGTAGTTTAGAGGTAGTCGATTCGTCACAGACAATGGAAGATCATGTTTTGTAATACCATGGTGCAGATTACTTTGACTCAAACCAAACTAAATATAAAACAAAATGCTTGTCAACAAGAAGTATGGCGTTCAAGTAACACTTTACGCCTACCTACGACCAAGCAAACAAATCCGCGCAAGGAGCCCAGGAGGACCCAAACGAAAACTGAGTAAACGGAAAACTGCCTCGGCACTTAAATTCGGAAAGTACAACTTGGAAGTGGATCTTGCGTAATGCGCCATCTTTAGTACGAAAACAACGGCTAATGCCAAAGCACCATTCTATCCTGGTGATTAACAAATCAAAAGTTATTAAAAAGTTTTTTGAAATTTGTGACACGACCTATTATATAATTATGCATTTCATATTTATGAAAAAAGAAGAAAACAGAAGAACAACTGCATCAGCCTCGAGCTACCAAAAGTTAATGAATACAAAGCTTTTTCCTGTAGCGAAAAAGCAATTAAAAATTCAACGCAAAAAAAAACATTGCTTTTATTAAATCATAAACCGATCATCCTGATATAAATTAGAAATCAAACTGACACCCAATGTCTACACTTCTTCGAATTTACTTAAGGATCTTTTCACAACTATATGGTATGGCACTAACATGTGAAAATTGCTCATACGATCAAATACACAGATAGACGTGAGGATGTTAGGAATATGCCGTAAATGTTTAAAGCACGCTGTCATGCATGAACGTTCTAATACATATACTTTAGGCCGTTTTGAGGTTGTTTGTTTCGGTTTGTGTGTGTTAACAAACGCACTCTATATTTGTTAAGCTGTTCTTTTACATGGCGTTCATTTATCATTCGACCTTGTGAGAATAACTCGGATCTGTCTTAGACGAAGACTGACATTTATCTGAATTAAGAACAAGTATTTAACTCCGCTATCCGGAAATTATTTCATATCTGTAGTACAAAACATGTTATGTTATTATGTAGTTATGGAAATTCCGTTAAACATGTAAATACTAAACCAATATGCAGCAAATTGTAATGTAAAGTCAATATTCTTTTCAATATAGGAGAGTAATTGTTAGTACGTTTGTTTATATATATGAAATTTAAAATAAAATTCATTGCAGCAAATATTAATATAAATCTAATTATTCAGCATACTAACTAACTTCATGCATTTAAGAAATATGATACAACAAAATATAATGAACAATATGAAACGATGGTTGACCAATTTGACAGCCCCCGACACATTTTAAATTTTGCCTGAAACATAATTTTAGCGCACCTGAAATAAGAAACAAAGTATGACTCTGCTGATCCGAATTGCTTTGCGATGCGGCCTTCGACTTTATAGTTGTCCGAATCTTGGTTGAAACATGAATCTAATTGGCGGACGTTAATATTACATGACCAATGGTCATAGTACTTCATGCCTGTTAAGAAACTGTCTACATATGTCTTAGTTATATGTCCCGTTTGTTGTCTTTTATTAGAAATATCGAGAAATTTGTGGTAAGCGCTTGTTGTAAAGAAACTTTATTTATGAATGAAACTTCTGCGGGTTAATATAAAAGCTGAACTCTGCCAATCATTACTTATGAGAAAATGATACAATATGTTGTATCAGGGAAAATTGCCTCAATATACACCTGAAAAAAGATTTTGTGCATGTTCAAATTTTTTCACATACGCTCGTCATAGTGGACTCATCTACTAGTCATTGTTCATGTTGGCTGCTCTCACGGCTCAAAGAAGTTTCAGAAAAACTTGACCAATTGAGTAGCTAAGAGTTCAACTTAATTAAGAGAACATTTTAGGAGCCAATGCTGGCTCCAAGCAGAATATATTAAAACGTGCCTTTTCTCCTGAGTAGTTAAATCAACGTCTCAGGGACTGTCCGTTTTTACTACATGCATTTTATCACTTCGATCTTTCAGATAGAAAATGCATGTCATCCGAGTAATAACCGAAAAAAAATAAAAATGGTTAATAAGGCGTGTCCTCAGTACTAAACAAAACCATATGAGCGCAATAAATAGTACAAATAGCGCAGCTTCAAAATGGATAACTAGAAATTTTACGCATGGTCTTAAGAGATTATATATATATTTGGATTTGTCGTATTTACTCGCCGTTACATAGAGTCTAGACAAATTTCTCTTTAGATTTTTGGATAATTCAAATATAATGTTCATTTTAATTTTTGGTTTTTTGATCAGTATTTTTCATATTCATTGTGTTATATGCAAGTGCTTTCTTTTTTTATTTCCTATTTTTGTCGCCAACAAATTATTAGGACGATTACATTATCAGAAGACTCAACGAATAGCTAGTAGTTATAATAGTAAGGTAACAACCATCTATAAGCTTATCAGTGCTTGTTTGACGACTATGTTATGCAAAATCAATTTCAAAAAAATGAAGGGTTAATATTTCATTTTAATTGAAAATTATGAGACATTCTTTTTTTGAAAATTTTGTTAGAAAAATATTTCTGACCTAATTTTATTTTGCAACATTGTTCGTTCTACGGATTTCGAACTTCACCTTTACCTATTTATCTTACTTATTAAAACTTTTGTTTTATGAAAATGAAAGAGTAATCATGAGCAAAATATCTTAGTAGCTAAAGGTTTGTCATTTATCTTGGTATATATAAAGTACTAGCAAAAGGCAACGCACATTTGCACAACATTGTTTACATTGCAACATATGAAGAAAGGGATAACTGTTTAATTTTTCTTTTTTATTCATACGCAAATTCATCTGTTCGTGAAAAACGCCTAATTCTTCACAGTAGTGATGACGTATTTAATGAAATCCAAACCTTGAAGTCGGAAATTGCAAGTATCAAGGCATCTTCAGATTGGAAATTGCAAGTATAAAGGCATCTTAAAGATGCCTATATAAAAGTAAGCATAGATTTTATTAAAACATTATTTTATTTAACAATGATTAATATTTGATTTCCGACAAAACATTGCACATTGATAGAAAAAAATTAATACCCGTTATACCCAATATTCAATCCACTTAATACAACTGAAGTTAAAAACGGGCATTTTGAGGTTTTTTCTAACGTATACTTCTATAACCATATAAGAATTATAATTAACCATACAATGTATGTCTTTACAATGCTTTCGAAATGTCACTATGTAATTTAAGATACTGGTTCCATCTATACAAGATGGGGAAAAAATAACTGTGATGGAAATGGAACGGAAAAAATTTATTCAGGTAAGAAAACAAACCGTTTGTGTAGATTAAACATTAGTTTCAGAGATTAAACTTTTACAATTTTATTATTGCGAAATAACCGCGCTGCCTCTTCAGCGTGCATTTTACTTATGGTAATGAAATGTAAGTCATTTTAAAATTAATAATCTTTTAAATATTCTATCTCACACATAAAGACATCACATTCAATAACCTTTGCACATTATTTAAGGCTATACTGCCGGACATCCCCATGAACTTGCTGGTGGCGCAGCTAGTTACATTTGTCTTCCAGAAAATCCAACATGGGCAAAGTTCGTTGAAGAGGTCTACAAAATGAAGGAGCTTAAATTTCTGGTACAGAGTACGAGAGCAATAATGCTCACATATTTAATCCATTCCCCAGAATATGTTAAACCAAGATGCACCTTGTGTAGTCTGTAGAAGTCCTAGACCAACTTCAATTATGATCGCAGGAAAACTGAGTGTTATTCAGGATGGACGCTGGAATATACAGGGTACCTTATGTCTGGACATTACACGTTCAAAAAAGCTGCAACAGATTACGCATTGTGTTGATGCCAATCCAGACGCCGTTTTACATGGTGAAAGTAATCAAAATGGAAAACTGTTTTTATTTCGTGGAAGTAAAATGTGGGTCCTTACCGTGCCAAGAGTATCCACAAGGTCGAGAGTTATCATGTGTAGTATGCTCTAAATAAAAACTGTTTGAGTATGACATATGATCTATAAAGTAGGAAATTGCTCTCTGCCATGACATTCCATGATGTTGTTATGTATAAAGAAAGCATAAATACATGTAATATATAAATAAAAACATCACATTTTGCTCATTTGAATTTTAAATGTATTGAAATAGCTTACTGCTTCCTTCTGTTTTTTTGTGAGTTAGATAAAAGATATGTTGCGGCAAAAAAGGTGAATTTATTTCAAAAGAAATTATAAGTTAGCAAGTGGTGTCCGTCACCGAGTGGTTAAGGTTAAGGTCGTTGATTTTTAAACACGTGCCACTCATCGATGTGGGTTCGAATCCCGCCAAATCTACCAAAAACTCGAAAGTCACAAAATATGATAAACAGGATCAACAAGGAAAGGCGGCGTTCAATGAACGCAACCCCCACCCGACCCAGTAACAAGAGCCAGTGGCAAGGAGCCCAGGACGACATTTACGAAACGACATTTACAGTATTGCCTTGACTTAAAACCCAACTATAAAAACAAACGAAGTAACGGTTATAAGATCATAAGGGAAATAAATCCGTATTACTTTGAGAAGTATCGGGTCTTTTTGTCGCCCTTTAAATTCTTTACATAAGGTAAATAAAATAGTTCAAAATCCGCTCTTGTCCTAGTATGTCATATTCATTTTTATGCCCCCTTCAAAGAAGAGGGGATAAAATTTTGCTAATGTCGGTCGGTAGATAGGTAGGTTGGTCTGTCGGTCGGTCGGTAGACCACATGGTTTTTATCTTAAAAACTATTTATCACAAAGTCTTCATATTACAAATACTAATTGGTTATAACTATTAAAGTACCCCTAATGATTTTCGGGTCACAAGGTCAAGGTCACAGGGGCCTGAACTGTCAAAATGGTTTCCGCTGATTATCTTGAAAACTATTCATTACACAGTATGCCTATTTCACACAGTGATTGGTCATAACTAGTAGATAACTTCTTTTGATTTTGGCGTCAGTAGGTGAAAGGTCAAGGTCACAGGGGCGTTTCATGTCAAAATGGTTTCCGCTGATTATCTTGAAAACTAGTCATTACAAAGTCTTCATATTTCACATAGTGATTGGCAATAACTAGTAGATGACTTCTATTGACTTTAGGGTCACTATATTAAAGGTCAAGATCACAGGGGCCTTTAAATGTCAAAATGGTTTCCTCGAGTATATTGTTTGTTTGCAGATGGCTCTCAATTCGTACGTCAACGATCTCTTCCAAGATTTTAGACAGGAATGGCAAGTTAGACACAAGCCTTTAGTTTTTCAGTTCGTTAGGGTCTAGATTTGGTTTCTTTAGAAGTGGTCTTATTCGTGAGTGTTTGAAATTTTTTGGTACAAAAGCGGCATCCAAGGACACGTTTATGAAACTGGTTATCACTGTTGTTAGTTCATCTATGCATTCTTTTAACAGCCATGTTGGAATGGGATCTAACACACAGGATTTGGTTGCTGACTTTTTCATCAATGCTTTCACTTCTTGTTCTGTGGTTGGAGCAAAGTCAGTATATTTGACACCCATATATTCAGATTTCATATCTACATTATCAGGTACCGATTGTGTTTGAGAACGTATGTTATTCCTTATTGTTTCAATCATTCCAATAAAGAAGTCACTGAATTTCTGGGCACGGCGCTCTGAAGATGAATCAAATGGTAAAGTCACTTCATTTGTATCCCCAAGTAGACCTTTGGTAATCTAAGATAGACTTTCATAATCATTGCCGCAATACTCTATTTTACTTGTATACTATTCTACACGAGCTTATTTTAAAAACTTGTTGTGTAGATCTGATGATCTAATGTAAGTTTAGTTTCACGCCATTTTTGTTCCATTTTGCGTTTTTCATGCTTGGCTTCATGGAGTTGCTCTGTATACCACGGACAAGCAGGTTTCAATGTAAAAGTCTACTACACCACTACCCCAGACAAATGAACAATCAAAACGCAGGAGAAAAAAGGCAAAATCAAAATCAAATAATGAAACTTTGCCCGCAACATCTCGAACAGAGATCAGTAAATACTTCCGACAAAATCCAACAAGTGAGACGCCAGGCAGAATTAAAAGTAGGACGAATTCCGTTACGCGGTCACCAAGATCACCGCTAGACGATCCTAACAGTACAAAGAAAACGTGTACAAGTTAACTGTTAAGTGCGCACACTATAAAGTAACGAAAACAATGGACACAAATACGGACATACGATGTAGATTATCGGATTTACACAGACAAACTGGTTTATATGAAACGCTGATCCCCATAAAGGAATTCCAGTGTATATTTTACATATTACTATTATATATGATCTGTTCTCTCAAGAGTTTTGTATTAAAGATAGTTTATGCTGAAAAATATAAAATGATTAGTAGTAAACTGAATAATAATTATAGAGTATTAAGAACTATGAGTTTGAAAATACGTAAAGACTATATATTAGTGAAAATTAAGTTAATGAATAGATTTACTGCAAATATTTTTAGAATTAGAAATTATGAATATGTTAAAAAAATACAATTATATCATATTCTTGAAGAAAACTTATGGTTTTTAACAGTCATCAGTATTTTTATTTTCTCACAATCAATCGTGAAATTCATGATAACACTCATGCGCATAAAAACGATTTCTTTACAATGTAAACTTAGCCTGGTCATGGAAAAAGAACTAATGTACTATGGTGACTTAGCAGCTATGTTTGAAATACTGAACAAATATATGCGATTCTCGCTTTTTGATAACCATTCTTTAATGTTAATTAAAAATATACTCTTAAATTTCTTAAATTTTGTTATGATCATAGAGAATTTTCGTTTACATTTATTTAGTTATAAAATTCTCAATCTTGTTTACGACATAACATTGTTATATCTTCATAGATATTTTTACGAGAGTATTGTTTATAAAATAGTATTGAGATTACATATATCAGTAAAATGTATGATTTATAAATGTGTACTATATACATTAGTCAATCTTATATTGTACACACGTTTATTTGGGATACACATGTATAACAGATGTAATCTGTATAACTGTGGTTGTAAATGTAATAAACTATTGTTGATATTTCATACGTTAGACGGGGGTAATTTCCATAAACTGACGTTGAGTTATTTCCATAAACTGGCATTGAGATTAAATAGGACAGTCAAGTGTTATCTCCATAAACTGTCGTTGAGATCACATAGGGTAATCAGAGGTTATTTTCATAAACTGGTGTTGAGATCATATTTTTTAATCTGGGGTTATTTTCATAAACTGGCGTCGGTATTACATATGTTAATCAGAGGTTATTTTCATATAATTGAGCTAAGATCATATATGTTAATCAGAAGCAATTTTCATAAACTGATACACATGTTAGTCAGGTTTTCTTTTCATAAAATGGTGTCGAAATTGCATAGGCCAGTCAGGGTCTATTTTTATAAAACGTCAGTCAGGCGCTGTTTTCATGAACTGTTGTCGATATTAAATATGTTAGTCAGATATGATTTATATATATTTGTGTTGATATTATATATGTTAATTAGGTGTTATCTTTACAAGTTAAAGTTAATACTGATTATGTCAGTCAAAAATTTGTTTTGTAAATTTATACAAAATAAGTCGGAGTTGAAAGATTACATTTTACTCTCTCTGCAATTCAATGGTATTTTTAGTAAATTTATGTTGAAATTAAACGTGTCGATCACATGTTTTTTTTTCCATAACTTTCTGTTGAATAGTCTTATTTTTGTTATCGTTAAATATCATTACAATCTAAACTCATTTCCATGTAAAGATCAAACGAAATACATTTATACTTGTATCATTAATACATTAGGATCTCGATTAGTATACCAGATTTTGGTCCGAATGATATGCTATTATTATAGAGCTGTATTAAAGAATTTTGTTGAGGGCATAATATCTCTACACTTTAAAACCTACTTTGTACAAAGTTGCGCTTATCAAGGTGTATCGAGAATATCTGCGTTAGTCAAATGTAATTCTTATACTTCTTTACTTTTCGTTTTCGTAGTTAAAGGGATATTTTTTACATTCCAGATACGTTCTTTTTTACAGTTATTAAATGCACTTGCAATTTTTGTTCAAGCAATAATATTCTCTGTAAGAACTAATTCCATATGAGTAATTATATTCAATTCTTATCACTTAATTGTCAAGGAATTAGACAGTTTGAAAAACGGGCAAGATTAAAACAATATATTCTGTCACAAAAATGCCAGATTCTTCTATTATCAGAAACGCATATAACGGTAGATATTGAAAACTTAATTGCAAAAGAATTTAATGAATGGCAAATATTTCACTCATTTGGCTCAAGTAACAGTAGAGGATGCTCTATCTTTATTAATAAATCTATACATTTTGATATTATTGACACTCTTAAAGATACGTATGGGCGCTATTTACTTCTAAATATAACCCTTGACAACAATGTTTACACTATTCCTAACATTTATGCCCATAATGAATTATCAAAAAGAAACATTTTTTTCCACGATTTGTCGAAAATATTAAATGAAAATGCTCAGGGATATATAATTGTCGGCGGAGACATGAACGACATATTACAATCATCCGATAGATTTAATGTAAACAACAATATAAAAATTAATCCCGGGAAAGGTTTTGCAAATTTTATTAAATCTAATAATCTGATAGATGTTTGGAAACTTTTTAATGAAAACAAAACACAGTTTACCTGGCGAAGGAAAAATGGTACAGAAAAAAGTAGAATAGACTTCTGGTTAGTTGAAGAAAATGCAGTTCCGTTAGTAGTAAAATCCGATATAAGACCCGCTTGTATTAAATACACAGATCATCAAGCAATATTTTTAAAATTACAACAACCATCAAAACGCGGAAATGGTTACTGGAAGATGAACATTTCCTACCTTAAAGAGAGTGATTATAAATTATTGATAGAAGATACAATAAAACAATGCGAGCTTGCTTACAGAAACACAGTATCAAAAACAGACTTTTGGGAATTATGTAAATTAGAAATTAAAAATGCTTCGATTACATATTCAAAACGGCGAGCAAAAGAAGAAAAGAATATATTATAGAACTTGAAACTAAACTTAAAATATTACAAAACAATAGTATATTAGAATCCGAGCAAATTGAAAAATTAGAAAAAGAAATCCAAGAACTATATGAAACAAAGGCGAAAGGCGCACAAATAAGATCTCGAATAAATTTTATTGAAAATGGAGAAAAAAACACGAAATTTTTTTTGAATCTGGAAAAGTCGAGACAAACGCGGAAAACGATTAACTCACTTAAAATAAATGGAAATGTACTTTCAGATGAAACGAAAATTTTAAAAGAAACAGTAAATTATTACAGAACACTTTACACTTCTAGTAAAATTCCAACAGATCATATAAAAACATACCTTAACACTATTCAGTATGAAAACAAATTATCCGATGATGAAGCGAGTAAGTGCGAAGGCTATTTAAATTTGAATGAAATAAAAACTGCTGTTAATGGACTTAAGCCAAATAAATCACCAGGAATTGATGGCATTCCTGCAGAATTCTATCAAGAATTTTTCTATTGTGTAGGCTCACATCTCACAGAGTGTCTAAATGAATGTTTTGATAAAAAACTATTATCTCATTCACAAAAAATTAGTTGTCTATCTTTAGTTTATAAAAAGGGGACCCATTATTATTAGAAAACTATCGACCAATCTCATTATTATGTGTTGATGTAAAAATTGCAACTCGTGCTCTTGCCAATAGATTGCAAACTGTAATTCATAAGATAGTAAGCTTAGACCAACAAGGTTATATTAATAACATATTTATCGGATATAAAATACGTTTAATACAAGACATAATAGATTATTCAGAAGAACTTCAAAAACATGTGCGATAATGGTTTTTAGATTTTCATAACTTAAAGGCATTTGATACTTTAGAATGGAATTTTTTAATTTATGTACTTAAACAATTTAGTTTTAAATCGAACTTTATAAACTGGGTCGAAACATTTTATAATGATATTAAATCATGTATTTTTAACAATGGACATAAATCGGAGATATTTAACTTAAATCGAGGTATTAAACAGGGATGTCCATTATCTGCTTTTTTTATTTATATTCGCTGCTGAAATTATGGCCATTGAAATAAGAAACTCAAACAGTATAGAAGGGATAAAAATCGAAAATAATAATAAACAAATTAAAATAGCACAGCTTGCTGATGACACTACTCTTTTTCTGAAATCTGAACAAGACATTCTGAATGCAATAAATCTGGTAGAGCGCTTTGGCAAATACTCGGGGTTACAACTCAATAGCAAAAAAAACTGAAGCAATGTGGATAGGAAGAAGTAAATCACGAACTGATAAAGTAGGAAATATAACATGGCCGAATAAACCAATTAAAGCACTAGGAGTCTATTTTGGCATACAATACGAAGAGTGTTCTAAACTCAATTGGCAGTCAAAACTAACTGAATGTCAAAGTCTAATAAAAAACTGGTTAAAACGTAAGTTAACGATGTATGGAAAAGTTCAAATTATAAAATCGTTATTGATACCAAAATTTACTTATTTGTTTCATTCTTTAGTTGTGCCAGAAAGTATCGTGAAAGAAATCAATACAATGATATTCAAATTTTTATGGGACAATAAACAAGAAAAAGTAAAACGTGCAACTTTAATAGGCAATAAATTACAAGGAGGAATAGATATGCTAGACTTAGACTCATATATAACTTCTTTAAAACTTAAATGGGTAAAAGCTTTAACTGATGAATCAGAAGCAAACTGGAAATTAATTCCGAAACGCCTACTGAAAGATTTTGGTGACAATTTTTTAATATTTTATTGTAATACAGACACTATTAAAAGTCTCAATTGTAGTAATGTGACTGAATTTTATCAAGAACTTATTAAAATATGGATAAAAACTCGCGATTTACATAAGGAAAATCAAAATTTGACATTTGAACAAATAAGAAAACAAATAATCTGGGGCAATAGATTTATTAAAATTAAAAACCAATGTTTGTTTTTTAAAACATGGATTAAATCGAATATATATTTTTTAAATGATTTACTTAATGATCAGGGTGAAGTAGATCAAAATGTTATCTTAAATAAGCTAGTAGATAAACGCAACTGCGTCGTTGAATTAAACTTGCTCTTTAAAGCTTTGCCTCTAGCCTGGAAACAAACTATGAAAACGTTTCACTCTTCGCAAACAAAAATAAAAACAGAAAAACGTCTTAAGATAAATAACAAACCTTTTGAATTGATGGATTCAAAAACAATATATCAAATATTAGTAAACAAAGTATTCATTAAACCCGCTACACATTCGTATTGGTCAAATAAATATGAGACAAAACTAAACTGGAATGATATATATAAATTCATTACAAGACTTCCTGATAATCGGTATAAACAATTCAAATTTAGAGTAATAAACATGATCTTTACAAGCAAAGAAACGCGCTATAAATGGAAAATGGTCTCATCTCCACTCTGTAATAAATGTAATAAAATAGAAGATTATCAACATCTTTTTATCGATTGTATGGCAGTAAATGTATTTTGGGAGAAAATTTTATATATATTTCAAGAGTGCGGAATTCAAAGAAATATACGTAGACTAGACATCCTTATTTTCGGTTATAAAATATCTCAAGAAGAATACTTTTACATAAATGTTATACTCACCATTGTAGGTTTTAGTATTTATAAAGCTTACTTTTGTAGTAATAATTGGTCAAATAAATTTAACATTTTAAAACTGTTTAAAACAGAATTCGAAATAATTTATCAATACTTTAAATACAAGAAGACAAAAGTTAATTTTTTGACAAAATACTACAAATTTTAAAAGATATATACTAACCTCTAGATAGTATGTTTATGTACGTTGTAACTCTAATACATATGAATATCTCAAATTGAATTTGTTAAATTATGTCATTGTATATATGTATAATTATGTATAATATTTGTGAAATAAAAAAAAAAAAAGTTATAAAAAAAAAAAAAAAAAAAAAAAAAAAAAAAAAAAGGTTTCAATGTAATAGTCTTGTTAATCATCGGAGCAGGTTTATCCAAAATAGAGGTTAAACTGTCTGAATACTCCATCATAAAACCATCTATGCTAGAAGGGATACACTCTTTGTTAAAGAACTCCTTTTTCCGTATGTCATCTCGAAAATAATCAATGTCAATAATCGTGCCGGTGCAGGTTTGGAGGCTTTAACGGCAAATGTAACAGCAAAATGGTCACGTAAGATATTTCCACTAGAATCAGAGAGTCCAGGATCTACGACCTTTATGTTTGATACAATGTTGTCTGTTTCCCTTGATATCACTACGTTCAATGTATGACCTGCACATGGGTTGGTTCTTGTACATGCTGATGCATACCACATGCATCAAGGTTACTTGTAAATTTTCTCGTATCATTGTTGTCTGGTATGTCTAGATGAAGGTTCAGATCGCCTACTAGGGGCTTCCGTGGTCGAGTGGTTAAGGTCGTTGACTTCAAACCACTTGCCCCTCACCGCTGTGGGTTCGAATCCCGACAGGGACTTCGGATTCTTTTATGTGAGGAAGCTATCCTAGCTTACGGAACGTCGGTGGTTCTACTCAGGTGCCCGTTTGTGTCTGAAAAAATGCACGGAAGGGCATCTGAGGTCTTTCTCCACCAGTAAAGCTGGAACGTCGCGATATTTCCTATTTAGTGTCGGTGTGACGTAAAACCCAATCAAACAAACAAAACAAAAGACCGCCTACTATGATTGCAGAATTGTCAACTGCAGCGTACTTAGTTAAGAAAGGGAGCCACTCATGATCAAGGAAAGTGTTTGTATTCAAGCCGTTCTGTTTGGAAGGAGGTGGTCTGTATATTACCGCTAGCCTCATATAGTACCACCCAATGACTACACTACAGTCCATGAACTTACACACTGAGAAATCCTTGCTTTGACTTGACAACTCAGTGGTGACTTGTTTAGAAGCTTTATGGATGACAGCTTCACCCCCACCTCACCTACCAACACGCGGGAAATGTTTCATGGTACAAGTTCACTGATACACATCTTATTAACGGAACTACCTAGCCATGTTTCAGTTATGGCACATATATCAAACTCATTTGAGAGAATAAAGTCACATATGGATAGGGTTTTATTTTTCACTGAGTGTGTGTTCATTAAACATATTTTATGTATGTTTGGCCTTTTACTGTTGTACTGTGTTCAAGATTTACCCGGATTAAGTTTTTCACATTGCAAATACCGAGTGTTTTTATTTTTCTATACATCTTTTCCTGATTAACTTTTGTTATTTCTTGGGGAAGTAACTGTAAATTATAACTATTCACTCCATTGTTAGAATCCCAGGCTCGTCTAATCCCATATCTACTCCCTCTGTATTGCATTAAGATAAGTCCTTTCAAAGTGTTGATAATAATAGGATTAAGTCCTTTTTGTGAACTTGTTAATTGCCCGATATTATGCAGGTCTGACCGTGTATATGTAATCCTCGTCGAGTTTCGCTCACTAAAACACATTATTGCTGTAGCTTTGAAAGAAAAATTAAAATCAATAGAATCATCAAAGTTTTAAGTTCGAAATATCCTAAAATCACAAGACGCATGTATTTTAATGTCGCAATTATCAGCAGATGTTTTAGATTTTATATTTTTGAAAGCAACTTAGTGTCACTTTGTAATTGTTTTGTTCATCTGAAGGCATGCAGCTTTAAACGCAAATTTTGAGAATTTATTTAATTTAGTAATGTTTGTTGAGGAGTACATGTGGCAGTAATCATTTCATTTTAATGTGACATACATTCATTATTTATTGTCCCTCATGTACAGACTCAATCAAACTGAGTCTGCAATTCTTATGTACTTTTGTTATGAATAATGCTTCCGAGGGATCACTTTGTTTCCAGATTTTTAAACATGTGCCTTTCATGAAAAAGGTGCACATGGTCCCAAGGTTAAAGACTGTCTTTACATTAATCGAGCAAATAACGGTTGGAACAATATAGAATGGAACTGTGCAAGAATGTTTGAGGTTACATACAGACATCAATGGATAAGTTTTTTGGGTTTTTTTAACAGCAATATATCTTATTAGACTTAAACAGCAACACAAAAGATATACCGGTATTGTGGAACCATCCATCATGAAACATATGTTGATTAATGTTGATCTTTGGGAATTCTTATTTTCTCTATTTGATAGTATGTTTTTAAATCTGATCTGCAATTAAATGTGACATTTCTATCGTCGAGTGAAATTGGCAAATATCCTCAACATTCATTTCAAACTTAAATACACAGCAGAATACGTTAAAGCTGCACGCCTCCAGATGAGCAAAACTTTTTCGATAAAAATCAAACCTGAGGAAACTGTTCTAAAATTGTAGGAAAGGTAAAAAGGTTCAAAATTCTAGTAAAAATTTACAAGTTTTGTGCGATTAATGACTGAATTTTTCAGTATTTATAATTGTTTTTCTACTGCGTTACTAACGCAGTTAGGGCTATTTTTTCATATTTTGACCTCATTATAGTAATTAACATAGGTTGTAAGCGCCATTGATAATTTGCACATTGCATTCTTTTGGTAACTTTACAATATTATACTGTTAAATACGTTTTCAAATTTTCATGAAAATTAGCATGAATCTGGAGGCGTGCTGCTTTAATTAATATCTAACAGTATAACTTTTGACATCAAATATAAGAATGTAGTGAGCACCTTTTAAATAAAAAACTGATGAAGGATTGAAGAATTGTTAATGTTATTGTACATTATTTTACAATTTATCAGACCTGAAATATTACCCACGAATGACTTTGTGGTGGTTTAGAATTTATTTCTTATTGTATTTTACAATTGAGGTCAAGAACTTGCTGGCGGCCATTGTGAGGTAATAGCACTGTACTACTGGACAATTATAATAACAAACAAATAACAGATCATGCATGTGTTTTTGAAATGTATCCAGGGGTTGTTTATTGGGGCTTTACCAATATGATATATGATAAACAAGATCAACAAGGAAAGGCGGCACACGATCCAGCAAAAAAAAGCCAGTGGCAAGGAGCCCAGGAGGACCCCAAACAAAAAAAGGACAGAGCACAAGGCAGAGAATGGGCATGTTAATCACTACAATCATACAAAAGAAGACATAAATAGTAACTGATAAGTATTTCAAAGAAAACAAATAAATGATTGAATAAAGTTTTGCCATAAATTGTTAGCAAAACTAGCCATAACATATTTTTAATGCAAGGATGCTATCCGGCTGGATTACAAAGGTAGGAGATTCTGCACAGGCGACTGAAATAATACACAGGAGGACAGATGACGAGCAACCAAAGTAGATTAATATACCAATGCAAAGTCATAAAAAATGCAACGTAAAATAAAATGCTTATAGATTCACACACGATCACCTTGATCTAAATTAAATATCAAAACAGAATATGTTAACCTTAATTCTTCCATAACTGCACTACTGTGAATTCATTTAATGCTCTTTTTTATAGCGTATGGAACTAACAAATGCGAGCGTATGAGAAAAATTACTCATACGATCAAATACGCAGACGTGAGAGAGGGATACGCCGTATACGTTTAAGGTACGCAGTTACGCCGTTAATATAAACATACTAAGAAATCAAATTTTTAGCATGTTCAAAATGTTTCAGTGTACTCATGAATCGTACGATATATATACGCACATAATACGCAAGACATGTGCTATACATGCTAGTCATAGGTCATGAACGCTACTCATACGGCTGCAGATAGGTGGTCACAAAAGCTAACAAATTGTTAGCGTATCAGTAAAAAATAGAAGATTGATTAAGTGAGTTAATGCTGCCATCAACAGATATATCAGACGGTGCAGCTACTTGTAATCAATTGACTCGTTCTTCTTTCCTTTCCCATGGACATTATTTTTTGGAAGTATGTTCACACTTCGACTATCAGCTAGAAAATGAATAGTAACAACGCACGCTATGGGACGCTATTAATACGCCAACTTTTCGATACTCATACATTAAACATACATTACTCCTTCACTCATATATGCTATTCATACGCTTATATATGCTACGCTGACGTTATACGCTCACATTCGCAGTCATACGTTTACTTTTACCCTGGCTTTACGCCAGTTACACGTTTCACACACTCTACTCATACCCAATTCATCAATGACACTCGAGATAGTTCGTAATATATCTTAATTATTATGTAATTTTATTTAAGATAAAAATTAAAACAACAATCTAGATTCATAAAAAAGGATACATGTATGATAATGCTCTAAACAAAAGCAGGTTTCTCTTAATAGTTTCATTGGCAGTGATTTACGTTTTTGGTTAAAAAAACTGTTTATTATTATTATTATCATTATTATTATTATTATTATTATTTTATATTTATTATTATTATTATTATTATCATTATTATTATTATTATTATTATAGTTTTTATTGTCATTATTATTATAATTATTATTATTATTACCATTATTATTATTATTATCATTATTGTTGTTGTTGTTGTTGTTCCTAATTGGACACATGGTAGAACAGAAGTGTTTACTATTTCACGTGGCTAAACTTTCTTCAGGTCAAATGTAATAGTTTGCACAACTATGTTATTACCCTATCATTTAGCATTGTGGTATTGACATTGGTGAGTCACTAAATTTTAATCTGATTGTCTATAGGTCAGCTGTGATATCATCAGGTTTGTTTGGTACTTCAAGTTATGTTTATAGGATGCAATCAGAACATTTTATCTAAAGATTATTGTAATAAGTTTGAATTCTTGATATTTTCATGTTAAATAGCATCAACATTTGAAGTATATTGGAAAGTGAATAAGCACATGAAATAGATAAATGATAAAGAAAATAAATAAATAAATAATTAAGAAATTAATGAATGTAAAGAAATAAATAAATGTTTAAGAAGACTCAGTGAAAAGTATGTTAACTTACAATGATTATTACATGATATTTTACAGTTTACATGAGGCATATTATCGTGTTCTTGATAATCTGTAAATACTTTTCGCCTTTAAGGTTGACAAGACGAAGGCTGTCGTCTAACTGTAAAAAATATTATCGTCTTTACTATCGACGAATTACAACAGTATTTATTATTGTTAGATATAATTATCCTCTGTGTGTTCTTGTCTCATCGTATTTGCACATATCGTAACATAACATACATGTTTTCAAAATTATTATTTTACCCATTTCAAAAAATTTTTATCCCCTGCAATA
>NW_026855102.1:0-23379 GCF_026571515.1 Ruditapes philippinarum
TGCCTTTTCATAAAAACGCTTTAAAAAACCCTTATCAAAGTTCATTTTAAATGCCATGTTTTTTTTTGGCTCAAGCATGGGGGCATTTTTGAAGAAACAGTTTTAACATGATCTATATTTTAAAAAATTTTGACAAACTACTCAAAATACTTTTTAATTCATACGGGTTAAATGCTTCTACTACTTAAATAAAGAAAAGTATAGGAAAAATCAAATTTTAAAAAAATTTTTTGAAAATTCATCTAAGCCAGTACGCTTTGCTTAAATTAAAGTTTAAATTCTTAAGTTCTTTGTATAAAAAACTCATGCACATTTTTTTGTAGTAAATTTTTCTTTTAAAAACTTTCACATTATAAAAAATTGCTTCTTTTTAATTAAAATTGCAAAATTTTTTTTAAAATAGGAAAAAATAAAAATTTTGGGCTTTTAAAAAAGGAGACTAATAATGTTGGACTATTTCTCAAAGAAGCGAGACCAATAATGTTCGACTATTTCTTAAGAAATGGAGGCTAATAATGTTGGGATGTTTCTTAAGAAAGGAGACTAATAATGTTGAACTGTTTCTTAATAAAGGGAGACCAATAATGTTGGACTGTTTCTTAAGAAAGGGAGACTAATAATGTTGGACTATTTCTTAAGAAATGGAGGATAATAAAGTTGGACTGTTTTTTTAATAAAGGGAGACCAATAATGTTTGACTGTTTCTTAATAAAGGGAGACCAATAATGTTGGACTATTTCTTAAGAAATGGAGGCTAATAATGTTGGACTGTTTCTTAATAAAGGGAGACCAATAATGTTGGACTATTTCTTAAGAAATGGAGGCTAATAATGTTGGACTGTTTCTTAATAAAGGGAGACTAATAATGTTGGACTGTTTCTTAAGAAAGGGAGACCAATAATGTTGGACTATTTCTTAAGAAATGGAGGCTAATAATGTTGGACTGTTTCTTAATAAAGGGAGACCAATAATGTTGGACTATTTCTTAAGAAATGGAGGCTAATAATGTTGGACTGTTTCCTAATAAAGGGAGACTAATAATGTTGGATCTGTTTTTTAAATAAAGGGAGACCATAATGTTGGAACTAAATTTTTCTAAGAAAAAAGGAGTCTAAATATGGGACTGTATTCTTATTTAAAGGGAAGACCAAAATAATGTTGGACTATTTCTTATAGAAATGGAGGCTAATTTAATAGTTGGACTACAGTTCTCGAAGAAATGGAAAAGGCTAATAATGTTGGACTATTTCCCTTAAGAAAAGGGAGACTAAATAATGTTGGGCTGTTTCTTAAGAAAATGGAGCTAATAATGTTGGAAGCCTGTTTATAAAAAGGAAGACCAAATAATGTTGGACTTTTCTTAAGAAATGGAGAGGCTTAATAATGTTGGCCATTTTTTAAGAAATTGGAGGCTAAAATTTGGGCTATTTCTTAAAAAAATGGGGGCAATAAAGTTGGAAATGTTTTTTAATAAAGGGGGACCAAATTTTGTTGGAAAAAAATTTTTTAAAAAAATGGGTTTTAAGTTTTACGTTTTTTAATAAAGGGGGACAATTTAAGTTGGACCAAATTTTTTTTAAAAATTGGGGGGCAAAAAATTTTTGGGCATTTTTCAAAAATGGGGGACTAATTTAAGGTTTAACTAATTTTTCAGAAAGGGGTACTAATAATTTTTGAACCCCATTTTTTAGAAAAAGAGACCAAAAATTTTTGAAATATTGTAAAAAAAGGGGAAATCTAAATTTTGGGCCTTTTCCTTTTTTGAAAGGGAGACTTATATTTTTGGGGTAATTTTTTTAAAGAAAGGGAGACCAAAAAAATTTTTGGGACTTTTAAGTCCCCAAAAAAAGGGGGTCTATAAAAGTTTGGGCTTTTTCTTTTTAAAAAAGGGGGCCTTATATTTTTTGGGAAAATTTTTTAAGTAAAACGAACCCAAAAATTTTTGGGCATCGTAAAAAGGGGGGACCTTTTTTTTTAGAAAAAGGGAAAACTTTTAATTTTTGGGGCTATTTTATAAAAAAAAGTAAATAATAAGTTTTGACTATTCCCCAAGGGAAAGGAAAACTTTTCTTTTCACGGTTTTGAAAATTTCACATTCCCAAAGGGGGAAAAATTTTTCGGGGCCGGGGTACTTTTTCATAAGGGCCCCGGGTAAAAGGGGGAATTTCCCAGGGTACCGAGTTCGGTCCCGGCAGGCTGAAAATTTTTTTTCACCCAGGACATTTGGCGCCCAACGGGGCCGGGGACTTAAAAATATCTCAAATTTAAATTTTAATTGTTTTTGGGAACCTTTGAAAATTGAGGAAAGAATTTCCATATAGCAAGGGGGGTATTCACGATTCAAAAATTTCAAATTAGGGAAGAATGGGATAAGCGGCCGAATAAACTTTAGTCAGTAGAACCCCCGGCCCCAGGGTACCGGGGTTTGAGTCCCGGTCAGGGTGCACATTTTTTCCCCCCCTTGTTTACATTTTTTCAAAAGGGAAGGGAAAACCTAATGTTACCATTTTCCCCGGGAAAGCAGACTTTAAATTTTTGGGGCCCATTTCTCAAGGAAAGGGAGAAATAAAAATTTGGGACCCATTTTTCAAGCATACCTGTTTCCCAGTAAAATTGTTTAATATTCCTTTCCCGGGAGAAAACTGTCATTTAAATAATAAAGGAAATTATTAATTTCGTTTTAAAAAGAAATGGGCAACAAAAATGTTTAAAACATTTAGATAGATACTGAATAACCAATTGAATCGACTTTTAAATATCATGGCAAATGTATATTGTGAAGATCTTTTTGAATCAATAAATATATCTTAATGGCTATTCATTCAATATATTGTTTTTGATAATCTATACCATCTGATATTGTATGGCTCTGGCAACTATTCAACCTGGTTATTCAAATTTGTTCGATTACATTAAAAGATTTGCCCTCACGTTTGCGCCCTTATATACTTTACTTTTATGTTAGATATAATTTTGTCATCCCGCAGCAAACTACTGAAAAAAATAATGACATTGTAATATTTAAACTGATTTACTATTGAAATTCTATATGATGGTATTTCGATAAACCATCGAAATAAGAGAATTGTCATGCGTCTTTGTTTTGTATTGAACAATGTATCTCATTATCTTGCAATATATTTAGTTTCACAGTGCCTTTAATTCTAAACTGAAGATACCCACTTTATTGTTCACAACAATTTTTTCTCTATTTATGTTCAGAGCTTAAGTCTAAAGATCTGCATACATGTATGTCTATGTTGAAAATTAAACAATGTAATACAAGGAATGTCCTTGTGGGCATCGAAACTTGCAGGTATGGTTAAATAATTTTTATGTGTTAATGATAAAAGAAGAAAATAGCAAAATTTATTTCTTTTGTAACACGCGTGTAAAAGAGTATTTTACGAGTGTTGTGTTTTTTTATTTACTTCTCATTTCACTGTTTTCTTTTGTTTCAATGAAGGTAACCTTATACTGCATTTTTCAATTATAGTTTAGTTGGCACGAAATACTCATGCACTGTGACTACTACATTCTACACAAAACACAAGATAAAAATATTAATTGCGGTATATTAAAATTATAATATATTATAACAAAACTATCTTGATATTCCAATTCATTTACATCTATCATAAAATTGTAAAAAAAAGAGGTAAAGAAAGAAAGAAAGAAAGAAAGAAAGAAAGAAAGAAAGAAAGAGGTTAGACAACTTGTGAGACTCGAACTCGTGATAAAGTTTTTTGTCGTATTGCATCCTAACGACTTTACCAACTTTGCCATCAAGACGTTTCAAATTTTACTTCTTGTCTTGTATTATATTCACTTTTTGAAAAGCTATTTTACCTATTCAGAACAAAAGATGTAAACTTTGAGAAAGTCACAAAAAATACCAACGTCACTTCTCAACATTACAAGCGGGCAACAAAAATGCATCGAAATTATGGTATTTATAATATATCATATGTTAATGTAGTAGACAGTTTACACAAATGAAAGTGTAAACTACAATGATCTTTTTTGGTTTGTTACGTTGCACCAGCACAGGATATGTCACATGCGACTTTCAGCTAACTAGTGAGGAAGAAGATGTGACAAGTCACTGCATTAATTTCAAACCAAAAAGCGGGCACTTCAGTAAGAGATGGACTTCCAATACCGTGTCTGAATAGCTTCACTGATGGGATCACCACTACATGTTGAGGAACAAAGTGTTGAAGCCGACATATACCTGAAACCACGTGCCTACGGACGGCCCCATATTTAACAAAAAAACCCACAAAATAACCGAAACCTACAAAGATTTACGAAGATGCGATAAGTAGGTTTATAAGTGTTAAATGGTTAAATGGTTATTACTTTTGTCGTCTACAATAAAATTTTAAACATTGGTTGTTAAAGTAAGCTTAAGTCATAATTATGATTCCAAAGTCATTATCATTTATTGCTCAATTAATATAATCAACACGGCCCTATTCGTAAAAAGGTTAAATAAACCATATCAAATACCTTTAAATGTATACGTGTAAACAGAAGACTGGAGAACAAAAGTACTTGTTCAATATTGAAAATTGCTATAGCTGCGGTTAGAGGTGTATTGAAGGTGTTCTTAAGAGGACAATCAAACAGGAATAAAAAATATGTGAATAACCATACTTTAATGCCTAATAACTCAAAACATAATAAGTATAAATCGAACGATTATTGTTTAAAATTAGTAGTATTTTTGTTTTTCAAAACTTGCATTTAACCGCTAATAAAAGGGCTGACCAAAGTAATAGGAAAAAAAACAAAAAGAAAATTGGGAAACAATCGCAATCCAAGGAAAAGGGAAAAAAGCCCGGGCGCTGTTATTAAGTTCTGAGTAGTAACATAAAGTACAAAAACCAAGGGTTGTCATCATTTACAAAAGTCAAGAGGAATACTAGTGTGATCCTTGTATAACTGTCGGAGATCATACCGGACTGAGGTTGTATGATGTAACGAGATCTTATGAGTACGGCTTCGTAGTCACTCGAAGAAAAAAGCATCAAAAATAATCACGTTTTGCTGAGCAAAGATGACAATGCCGAGAAAATCTTCCTAAATTTTGCAATCCATGTAAAGTTGCTGGTGATGAAATCAAGGCAGTCGGTTACTGTAAAGATTGCTGCGACAGTCTTTGTAGTGACTGTTTCAAAGGCCATCCTAGAAATAAATTTACCAGGCATCACGTGATTGTCAAGGACGACGCACTTGTTGCAGTAGATGATGATGTTATACCTTCCATTTCAAAAATAAAGGTTACAGAAAAAATGACCAGCGGAGTAAACACGAACGAAGAGTATACTTTCATCCAAGATATCAACGTTAAGTCAGATACGGACAAAAAGGACTGCTTTGTAACAGGCATGACGTTAGTCTCTGACAATGGACTTGTTCTATGTGATAATAACAATCAATGTTTAAAACTCGTTGATATCAAGATGAATATAATCAAAGACGTGTTATCATTACAATGCAAACTGTATGGGCTTACAACGATATCAAATGACCAGATAGCTGTTGTATTAGATCACTGTGTTAAGATACAGCTAGTGAAGGTACGTGACAAACTTACTCTAGATCGTTCAATAAAAACAAATGGTAAGTGTGTAGATGTGAAGATGATCAACAATCAATTATATGTTTCATTTTGGAATCCTGTAAAGTTTCAGATATTACAGCTGACAGGGGCAATAATCAAGACGATCAAACCTGATGATGAGATACTCAAACATTTTACATTACCTCGTAATATTGCCGTGAGTCATGATGAGAGTGTGATCTATGTATCCGACTGGAAAACTAACAAAGTTATGTCCCTTGATATGAATGGTAATATGTTATCATTGTATCAAGGTGAGTTAGAATCCCCGTACAGTATTATAATCGCTCCGTCTGGATCAGTCTACGTCTGTAACAGAGATCAGGACATCGTGTACAAGATGACGTCAGACCTGAGTGAAGCCATGGTGATACTGGGACCAGGAGATGGATTAAAATTCCCACAAGCAATATGTTTGAAAAAGACAAATCAACATCTGTACATCAGCAGCGGAAGTTTTCAGGCAAAATATAGAAATATTTTAAAAGTTTATAAATGTTAAGAAAAAATACAGATAAAATGAGATCAGAATAGAGTTTTCTTTAAAAAAAAAAATGGAATCAATAACTATCAAACATCATCGACAGAATCATTTATATTGGAAATTAAAAAAAAGATTAACATTTTTTACATTTGTTATAACAGAATCAGATATATCGGGAATTTACAGAAAGGATTTTTAATGATGATGATATAATATTATATGATGTTAATAATTAATATTTGCAGGTGGTGTGATCAGATTTTTTTTTATAGATTGTCATTTATTTTCGAAGTTTAAAAAAATAAACGTTTAATATAAACATGACTTATGAAAGAATCAGATAAATCGGAAGTTAAAAGAAGTATAATCATGAGAATAAACGTGATGAAAATAACAATATTTGTCGGTGGCATGATCGGATATTTTTATAGATGTTAAGTCACAAGGGCTCTGAAATGTTTATATGGCGAATTTTCTACTTTATTTGAGGACATCAGGCGCCCTTCCGTGCATTATATTAGGTACGAGCGGGTATCTCAGTTAAGCTACCGACGTTTCGTCAGCTTGCTGGATAGCTACCCAATATGGAATAATTTAATGTTTCTGACGGGACTCGAGCCGGGAATTCAAAGTAACAGAGATGATTGGCAATAGATGCCCCTCAACAGGAGATTTGAAAAATTAATCAAACTTCCCTAATAATGTTCAAGGACAAAATGATAACTTAGGTAAAAGGCTGAGATTTTAAATTGTTAGATAAACAAAACCTTTGTAGTTAAGGAAGTTGAATTGACTACATTACTAAATAACTACATTTAAACATTTTTAATGTTTTGAATGTTTGTTTTTAAACTAAGAGGACAAGTTTCACATATTAATCTATACTTCAAGTCTCAATAGCTTAAACTGATACACATCTTTATGTTTCAATATATTGAATTTAAATAATGACTTTATATAATTTCAAATAAATTATGTATATATACTTATTTATGTATCATAATAAGATTATTATAATTGTGTTCATTTTACTTGTTTTCTTGTTCTGAACTGAAATATCAAGTCTTGAGCAGGGCCATGCACCGTGTTCTAAAACTGATATATTAATAAATAAACATAGACATGCTATTTATATTAATGACGTAACTTTGTATCGTTTAGCAAAACAAAAGTTGATAGCCTTTAATTTATTGAAAACAAGATCGTTGCATGTGGTGCTAACGTACGGTGTTGACTATCAATAACCTATATATATATAAAGGGACGCAACTCATAAAAATATTGCTTACAGGATACTACCCCTTGTGTAACCGTTGTTCATTATCATGAAAATGAAGTACCGTATTTAAAGTTACATTTTGATATCTAATTAAATCCAAAATAGTCATCATTTATCTATTACCAAATTTGTTCACATTAATTATGTACGTAAAACAAAAACAGTTTTGTGGGATGTGGAGGCCGTACAAAGTCCTAATGATCGTTCACCAAGAAGTAGCATTTCACCATTGCTCGTAACATTACTCATGTGTTTGGATCAAGCAGCAAAGATGACTACCATTAGTTAGGGACTTCAGAATACTAAAAGAAAATGTTAAAACTACATGTATTTGTGTTTTCATGAATAATAAACTAGAAATGTGTCATCATGCCACGGATGCCCCCGCATGCAGCCAAAATTTCAGATGTTATAATATTTAGTTCCAAATTTGTTTGCACAAATTATTTTTTTCATTTGAAGTTCAAGCCCTTAAAACTTTTCAAGGTTAACACAAACCATTTTCATACAATGTTCAAAGCACTGAAATGATTCAGTCTTAACCTTTTGAAAATAGCATATTTCATATTTGTAGCCAAAATAATGGCTACATACATTTCCACAAAAGTATGAGTGCTGAAACTGAAAGTTCAAAATTTTTCTAACATTCAAGAAAGATAAGTTTGTCCAAAATCATTGAACCACGACCAAATTCAAACTTAAACTGCTTATTCCTAAGATGTATCTATATTATTTTCAAATTGAAAGGGACATAACTCTGCCAAAAAATCATCGAACCATGACCAAATTCCAACTTGACCTGCCCATTCCTTTGACATATCCATATGTCAAATTTGAGTTGAATATGTAACACTGTTGGGTAGATAATGAACAGAAACTGAAACAGAAATTTCATATTATTTTCAAAGTGAAAGGGGCATTACTCTGCCAAAATTCATTGAACCATGACCAAATTCGAACTTGGCCTGGGCATTCCAAAAACATATCCATATGTCTTATTTGAGTTGAATGTGTTGTACTGTTGGGGAGATAATAAACAGAAACTGAAAATTTCATATTATTTTCAAAGTGAAAGGGGTATAACTCTGCAAAAATTCATTGAACCACGACCAAATTTAAACTTGACCTGCGCATTCCTTTGATGTATCCATATGTCTAGTTTGGGTTGAATGTGTTGTACCGTTGGGGAGATAATGAACGGAAACTGAAAATTTCATATTATTTTAAAGTAAAAGGGGCATAACTCTACCAAAAATCATCGAACCATGACCAAATTCGAACTTGACCTGTATTTTTTCAAGACATATCCATTTGTCAAATTTGAGTTGAATGTGTTGTACCTTTGGGGAGATAATGAACGGAAACTGAAAATTTCATATTATTTTCAAAGTTAAAGGGGCATAACTCTGCCAAAAATCGTCGAACCATGACCAAATTCGAACATGACCTGTATTTTCTCATGACATATCCATATGTCAAATTTGAGTTGAATGTGTTGTATCGTTTTGGAGATAATGAACGGAAACTGAAAATTTTATATTATTTTCAAAGTAAAAGGGGCATAACTCTGCCAAAAAACATCAAACCATGACCAAATTCAAACTTGACCTGTATTTTCTCATGACATATCCATATGTCTAATTTGAGTTGAATATGTTGTATCGTTGGGGAGATAATGAACGGAAACTGAAAATTTTATATTATTTTCAAAGTAAAAGGGGCATAACTCTGCCAAAAATCATCGAACCATGACCAAATTCGAACATGTCCTGTATTTTCTCATGACATATCCATATGTCAAGTATGAGTTGAATGTGTTGTATTGTTGGGGAGATAATGAACGGAAACTGAAAATTTCATATTATTTTCAAAGTGAAAGGGGCATAACTCTGCCAAAAATCATCGAACCATGACCAAATTCGAAATTGACCTGTATTTTCTCATGACATATCCATATATCAAATTTGAGTTGAATATGTTGTACCTACTGGGAGATAATGAACGGAAACTGAAAATTTCATATTATTTTCAAAGTAAAAGGGGCATTACTCTGCAACAAATCATCGAACCATGACCAAGTTCGAACTTGACCTGTATTTTCTCATAACATATCCATATGTCAAGTTTGAGTTGAATATGTTGTATCGTTGGGAAGATAATGAACGGAAACTGAAAATTTCATATTATTTTAAAGTAAAAGGGCATAACTCTGCCAAAAATCATCGAACCATGACCAAATTCAAACTTGACCTGTATTTTCTCATGACATATCCATATGTCAAATTTGAGTTGAATGTTTGCAACCGTTACTAAGATAATGAACGGAAACTGATGATGACGGAATGACAGAATGGCGGAAGGACGGAAGGACGGAAGGACGGAACAGGGTAACACTATTTGCCCCGGCCATTACATGGCTGGGGCATAAAAACGGGTACAGATTCATTATTAATATAATTATGCAAAACATTTAATCAAAGTAAGGTTTTAACCATGACCCATTTAACAGATAAAATTTAACAATATCTTAATTGGCTTTGGCCCGTCCTAAGAAACGGACAGTTGTCAACGTGAAATTCTCTCAAATGACCAATTTTAACGATAATAAAAAAATACCCCTATATGATATCAATAAACTCTATATATACTATATAGGGGTTATTTTTAGATTATTTTTATCATCTTGCTTAATATTGCTTTTTCTGCTATTATTTGGTCTATACATTAGATTTACCGTCAATCTGAAGTCACTTTGGAATTTTAACGGGTCAGAATTTGGCTTGGGCACAGTTAATGGATTTTTTTGTTTAAGGATCTTCAATGTTAAGCTTTGTTGACAGCGAATGATTATGTCTCAACACTTAATGTTTTGTGAAAATTAAATGAGATATCTTTTATAGTTAAGATGTTATACTACAAACAAGCCTCATTTTACATTTTTAAGTATCATAAAGGGAGATAATTAAAAGATTAAGCAAGTCAGAGTTACGGAATTACCTTTCACTGTGTGAAGTTTTATCAAATTGCTTTAATACATTTAAAGTTATTTTGCGGAGAAGCATTATCAAAAAATAAAGGGAGATAATTCAAAAACCAAATAATGCATGGTTATAATTCTTTGACACTGTACTTCCTCTCGCTAATCTTTACAACAATGTGAAGTTTCAATAAAATTCAATTGACAATTTAGAAATTATACTCCTGACAAGTTTTATCTAGCATTGAAAGTATTATAAAGGTAGATAATTGAAATATGAAACAAGATAGAATAAATATTCTTTGATGCTGCACTTTCTTTTACTGGTATCTAACAATGTGTGAAATTTTAATCCAATTCTTTTAATATTTTACAATTATTCTCCGGTCAAGTCTTAGTAAGTTCTATGAAGGGATTAACAAATGCAGAATTATGGCACTTTGACACTGCACTTCCTCTCTCTTTTCTCCTTCAAACATGCGCAGTTTCATAGTTAAGAAGTTATATTTCGGTCAAACATTTTTAACTTAAAGGAAACAATAAACAATTTAGCAAAGTAGACTTATAATTCTTTGACACTGCACTTCCTCTCAATGGCCTCTATCATTGTGTTTAAATAAAATTCCAGTTATACTTTTCAAGTTATTCTATGGAACAAGAGTGTAAGGGTCAGACGGATTGAATGACAGACAATGCTGCAACTGTATGCTCTCCTTACGTTTTAGTTTCAGCATAAAAATAACCAAAGAAAGTTTGTAACAGTTGTTACTTTTATTTTTTATCAACTATCTGAACTTTAACTATCGTTTTTATGATTGACAAATATTTTTATGCTTTTTTCAAAATACAATTTACAATTATTAAGGTTTATGATTGAGAAACATTTTTACGCTTTTTAAATACAATTCGCAATTATAAATTTATTACAGATTTATGTCTCTCGTCATATATATTTCATATTATGCAAGTATTATTGTAATAAATGCACCAGTTAACTGTCAACACTTTCACTGCAAGTAAAACAAGAGGGCCATGATGGCCATGAAGTCGCTCACCTGTATATAGGCCTCCGGAGAAGGCCAGTTTAAACCCCAGGGCTTTTATTTGAATAAACTTGGTAGACACCCATTAGAAGATGTTTCATACTAAACATCTAAGGTCTAGCTCGTTGGGTTTTTTAAAAGAAGATTTTTCAAGTTTTTTCTTTACACATAAAGTTAAAAACAATGACACACATGGGGCAGCCAGGGCTTTTATTTGAACAATATTTGTAGACACTTACTAGCAAATATTTCATGCTTAATATCTAAACTCTAGCTATTTGGGTTTTTTCAAAGAAGATTTTTTAAGTTTTTGTTATACACATATAAGGAAAATGAATGACCCCCTTGGCGGGCCAATTTTGACCCCAGGGCTTTTATTTGAACAAACTTGGTAGACACTCACTAGAAGATGTTTCATGCTTAGAATCTAACCCTTACCTATTTGGTTTCTAGCTCATTGGGTTTTTTCAAAGAAGATTTTTAAATTTTTGCTATACACATATAGTTAAAAACAATGACACTTCTGGGGCGGGGCCAATTTTGACCCAAAGGCTTTTATTTGAACAAACTTTGTAGACACTCACTAGAAGATGTTTCATCTAAACTCTAGCTATGTGGTTTTTTTCAAAGAAGATGTTTAAGTTTTTGCTATACACATATAGTTAAAAACAATGACACCCATGGGGCCGGGCCAATTTTGACCCCAGGGCTTTTATTTGAACAAACTTTTTAGACACTCACTAGAAGATGTTTCATGCTTAATATCTAAACTCTAGCTATTTGGGTTTTATCGAAGATGATTTTTAAAGTTTTTTGCTATACACAAATAAGGAAAATCAATGACCCCCGTCGCGAGGACAATTTTGACCCCAGGGCTTTATTTGAACAAATTTGGTAGACACCCATTAGAAGATGTTTCATGCTAAACATCTAAGCTCAAGCTCATTGGGTTTTTCCAAAGAAGATCTTTAAGTTTTTGCTATACACATATAGTTAAAAACAATGACACCCCTGGGGCCGGGCCAATTTTGACCCCAGGGCTTTTATTTGAACAAACTTTGTAGACACTCACTAGAAGATGTTTCATGCTTTATATCTAAACTCTAGCTATGTGGGTTTTTTCAAAGAAGATTTTTAAGTTTTTGCTATACACATATAGTTAAAAACAATGACACCCATGGGGCCGGGCCAATTTTGACCCCAGGGCTTTTATTTGAACAAACTTTTTAGACACTCACTAGAAGATGTTTCATGCTTAATATCTAAACTCTAGCTATTTGGGTTTTATCGAAGATGATTTTTAAAGTTTTTTGCTATACACAAATAAGGAAAATCAATGACCCCCGTCGCGAGGACAATTTTGACCCCAGGGTTTTATTTGAACAAACTTGGTAGACACCCATTAGAAGATGTTTCATGCTAAACATCTAAGCTCAAGCTCATTGGGTTTTTCCAAAGAAGATCTTTAAGTTTTTGCTATACACATATAGTTAAAAACAATGACACCCCTGGGGCCGGGCCAATTTTGACCCCAGGGCTTTTATTTGAACAAACTTTGTAGACACTCACTAGAAGATGTTTCATGCTTTATATCTAAACTCTAGCTATTTGGGTTTTATCAAAGAAGAGTTTAAAGTTTTTGCTATACACAAATAAGGAAAATCAATGACCCCCGTCGCGGGGACAATTTTGACCCCAGTGCTTTTATTTGAACAAACTTAGTAGACACCCATTAGAAGATGTTTCATGCTAAATATCTTAGCTCTAGCTCTTTGGGTTCTTTAAAAGAAGATTTTTTAAGTTTTTACTATATGCATATAGGGAAAGGCAATGACCCCCTGGGGCGGGGCCAAATTTGGCCCCAGGGCTTTTATTTGAACAAACTTGGTAGACACTTACTAGAAGATGTCTCATGCTAAATATCTTAGCTCTAGCTCTTTGGGTTCTTTAAAAGAAAAGATTTTTAAAGTTTTTACTATATGCATAAATGTATAGGGAAAATCAATGATCCCCTGGGGCGGGGCCAATTTTGACCCCCGGACTTTTATTTGAACAAACTTGGTAGACACTTACTAGAAGATGTCTCATGCCAAATATCTAAGCTCTAGCTGTTAGGATTTTTTGAAAGAAGATATTTAAGGTTTTTTCTTTCGGTTGCATGGCAACCAGAGTTCTGCATGGAATTAAACTATTTGAACAATTTTGAAAGTTGACCAAGAAAGGAACATACCTGTGAAGTTTGGATGAAATCGGTTTAGTGGTTTATGAGGAGATGTCATTTAAAGTAAAAGTTTACGGACGGCCGGACGCTGGACGAAAAGTGATCACAAAAGCTCTTAGACCTAAAAAGCACTTAAATGTTCAATGTTTTTGCTCTGAATAATATGCATGTGACCATGTCAATATAACTACATGTAATAAGTTAAACAGACATTTCTATGATGTAATGGAAAAAATAACAATTTGAATTTTAATCCAATTCCTGCTGGTCACTTATGATATGGTTGATGCTAATGTCTATATATATGAACTTTGTCAAATAGAATGTGGTTGATGGAAAAGGACATATATTTGAAGTTGAATTGTATTACTTCAGAAACAATGAAGTTATATTACCAAAAAAAAATTACTGCAAAAAAACTTTAACCTGAAATCTGCAGCCCTCAATTTACATTGTGCAGTCAAACGAAAAATAACTATGTTGGTATTCGAAATCAAAAACTGTCACTTAATGGGACTACATCAACAATTACATAAACAAGAAAATAAAAATCACGCGAATTTAAAGTGATTTACAGTATCCAAACTTTTTTTTTATAAATTTGTTCAACACGCTCTTTGATCATTTAGAACACCTTACAAATTTATTTTACTGATTTTTATGTACTGACTGTCTAAGTGATGCAAGTGTTGTTTCAATTTCACGCCCTATCTTACCCGTACGATGTGCACCGGATATTGTAAAGTCAACATCTACATATCCTTCTGCTTCTGTCATAGGTTTAGTACACTTTTCATTATATATCTTAAACTTTTTACCAACTTGTTCTTTGAAATTTGACTTAACATATACTCTCTCAAATTCTGGAAAGACACTAGTGCTTCTATCAAAATAATTTTCAAAGTTCAAGGCATACCATATACTCAAAATAGTTGAAACATTTAATGTATTTTTGCCTTTAACTTCATCATATATGAAAATCCTCAAATCATCTGACATAATCAAACTATCCAGCTCACAGTTGTACATAGTTATTCTAACATCTTTAGATGTGGCAATAAATGAAGGTATAAAGGAACTTGACAGCATTCTATTCTTGTTCACTTCTGAAAACGCATTGACAATTGTTTGAGCCAATAACTTTGATACTGCATGACCATTAATTGCATCTTTTTGTACTTCAGCTACAATACCACTGTCATAAAATTCATCTGAAGATGAACTTACATCTTCAATACTTTCAGTTCTCATTTTCTTATGCTGTAGTTCACCACTATTGTCCTCTTTAAAAGCTATACTTTCTACCTTGACTACACTTCTTTTCACAAGTATATCTGCATATCCATGCCACACATCTCCATGACCTGAAAGTAAGTCAAGGGCAATAACTCTAAAAGTACTGAATAAAATCACAAGCATAAACTCAAGTGAACAACTTCACATGCTGAGCCGTGTTATTGTCTGTTATCTGTGTTTCTCTACAGTCCGATATACAATACATTAATTATCCCATATCATTCGTATATATCATTCCATTTCATCATCTTTTTATTATAACAACTAATTTCTTATATTTTATTTCGACATAATATACATGCCTGGCCTCAATTTTTACAAACCACCTAACGCATGCGCACTTTGATATAAATATTTCTCTTGGTTTGCACCATATATTATTTATCTTTTTATTGAATTATCAAGGCGTACGTATGTTTTTATGTCCTTTACAGGTAATTGTTATTCATTTTGTTTCATTATCATGCATATTTCCATTGATCGTTTATGTATTTCGGAACTGTATTTATGCACTTTGATATTAATATTTCTAAGGTTTGCGACAGAAATTGTTTGCGTTATTCATCAAGGCGTATGTTTTTATGTCCTTTACAGGCATATTAACAACCATTCCCTTCATGTAAAAGGACAATACGATATTGGTGGCCAGTGTATGATAATATTCATAATAATATTTGTTGTCTACATTTGAATTTGTAGGGTATTATTTTGTTGAAATTTCATACAAGTTCATTCGTATTATTTTTTTTTTATTTAATAGCTTTAATGCTGTACATTGTATATGAAATTGTAAATTAGGGTATTTTTGATCACATCTTAGTGAAAGTGAATATTGTATATATAATTAAAACAGCACTTTATTTTTAGTATATATGGGTAATATTTGGGTATATTTTGTCAATATTTGGGTATATTTGGGTGTATTTGGGTAAACTTGGGTATTTCATACTACACCATCCGGTCAATTTGTGTTTCATATACATGAAGGTCTTATCCTAAAGAATTTTGTGTCTTAATATAAAGTCAGTTCATTCATTAATAACAAAGTTACATGTATAGCCAGTTGCAGTGCTAAAAAGAAGGATTTTTCAATATTGTATCATAGACCTTTAAGGTCAAGGTCATTTATGAGGAAAGGTCAAGGCTTGTCTAGGAGTAGTACTTGAAGGTCTATCCTAAAAGATTGTTGCATTCAAGTTTGAAAACAAGCCATACAAAACTAACCAAATTATGGCCACTAATTATAATAGCAAAAATTTTGCAAAATTTAAACATTTGACATGGAAGGTCAAAGTCATTTAGGAATGAAGGTAAAGTTTAGTCTGGTCTACTTAGAGGTCTTTTTCCAATGGTTTTTGTGGCCAGTATGTAGACAAAACACCAGCACTTAAGAAGTTGTGATCAAAAGTAAAGTTTGTTGTAACAATTAATACCTCTTTTTAGGTTTACATTTTGAAGTCTGCAATCTTTAATATTTTGGGACTTAATGGTACATGGGATTTTTCTTACTGTAATGTCTGACTCCAAAGTGTCTAACAAAATTGACTGAGTCGAATCGTCAATGGGGCGAATCGTTATCCAAGACACATCCTATAAATGTATGTATAATAAAACTTAAGCGTACTTTCTGCAACGAATTCCTCTAATCTTGAAATTTCTACTGTTCTCTCGGTTTCTCCTTAAAAGTAAGAATTCAGTTTCTTGGGACCATTAAACTGAAAGTAAGCAAGGTGTAAACCAGGGTGTAAACGAAACTCAACTATGGCTTCTGAAAATGTTCTCCCGTGTGCGGAGGCATCGCAAAAGTTGATCACAACTGGACATGCTGCTTTAAAATTCATAAAACATTGTCTGCGTTGTTCATTTTCGTATGTTTCAAAGTATTTACGTAGACTTTCTTTAGTCGCCATATGTAAACAGGTAAACGCTTGCATGTATAATTTGCATATTTGGCACGCCCACATAATTTATTTTCGAATTTAAAAGCAATCGCTGTCGTCGTCCACACTTCAGCTCGGGAAACCTTGACGATTATTCATAATAATCTCGAAATTGATATAAATTAAAATAAGTTCTACAAAGTGACTTTGATAGTGTGTAATTTTGCCCTACTGTTTCTACCTATATGTGCTGAAAGTAAAAAATCAATTTGAAAACTTACCCAGAGATTGATTTTACACATGCTTGGCGTGTGGAGCTAACAACGCCTTTAAAATCCAAATGAAATGTATATTTGTCAATCCCAGCACATACACTAGTCATATATATATAAAAACTTAATATAAGTCGTTTTGAAAAAAAAAATCATATTTCAACGTCTATGATTATTACGTTTCCAAACTTCCAAGAACGAATATCCCTGTAAACATGCAGTGGTTGGGCCAACCACGGAAAATCGTCATAGAAAAATCGTTGTTGGGCCATGGTTGGCCCAACTCTAATTAACATGTACTTTAAATGCAGTTGTTGGCCCAACGTCGAACCAACCATAAGTTAACGCCAGCGACATTTCTGCATTGGCCCAATAACGATAAATATGTACTTTAAAACAGATGTTGGACCAACGTTTGACCAACGATACATTTTCGTCAAATAAATTACTGCACCTGACCCAGAATTTATTCTTTTAAAGACAGATATGCATGTAGATATTTTACTGTATATAGACAGTACACTACAATGAGAAAAGACTAAAGTTTATAAAGTTTTTTTGAAGCCATGTTCAATATTGTCATGTAACAGGATGGATAATTTGAGTGTCTTGATACAATTTTGGTTGTTTGAGTTGTTTCCCTTGGTTTCCCGCAATTTTGATCATGTGACTAGTTTTGTCTTGTTGAAGCGGCTTTGTAAAAATTAAGATCAGACATTTTCTTAGTGTTTTAAATTTATTTATAATTTGGATTATTGATAGTTTGTATGCATGATTTTGAGTTGTATTTGGTTATTATCAGTGTTTTAAAGAGTGTATGTCATAGATTTGTTTTTATTTAATTAATGATTGTGGTCTTATTTGAAATATCATTAGTTTTCGTGATTTGAGAATTGTTTCAGAAAAGCAGTAAATCTATCTTTCTATTAACTTAAAACATGTTGGCTGATTTAGTGGGCAGTTTTTAGATAGATGTCCCTTCTCATTGCAATTGTAGCAAGTTGGCTGAAACGTGTTTGTACCAAAAGGTCATGCCGGTCTAACGTCAATTCTACCCCTTCCTCTATAACCTCTGTAGTTAGAACCTCTCCATGAACCTCTGTATCCTCTTGGAAACCTATCGTAATTGTATTGATGTTGATCTTGTTTCTTTTCCTTTTCAACATTATCGATTCTGTCATTTAGCTTCTTTAAAAGATCTTTCACTTCTGACATTTCTGAAGTTTCTTTCTTCTCTAAATTTGCTGCCACATTACATCTTTTAGTAGTAGATTCCGATTCTGACTTTAGGTCAGCTTCTATCTTCCTTAATTCAATTTTGAAAAGATCATAATCATTTATAGTGTCACACTTATAAGCTGCTAAATGTTTAATGTCTGGTCTAAATCCTTGGTACAGTACTTGGTACAGTACTTGCTTTAATATTTTATCATCTGTTTTCTTCAAAGCTTTCAAACTGACTGTCTGCGTAAATATTTCTTCCAATTTTGATGAAAAACTAAGAATAGACTCATTGGTTTGTTTTGTGGAATAGAATTTTCTAAGAATGCTCTCCTTTGTTTCTATATTTCCAAATGTACTTTCCAATTTCGTCAACACTTCTTTCACTGTAACTCCAATCCCAAGTCCTCCAGCGGAGTAAACACGTTCGAAGAGTATAGTTTCATCCAAGATATCAACGTTAAGTCAGATACAGACAAAAGGGACTGCTTTATTACAGGCATGACGTTAGTCTCTGACAATGGACTTGTTCTATGTGGTCATTACAATCAATGCTTAAAACTCGTTGATATCAATAAGAATATAATCAAATACGTTTTACCATTACAATCCAAACCACTTGGAATTACAACGATATCAAATGACCAGATAGGTGTTGCATTATTAGACAACAGTTGTAAGATACAGCTAGTGAACGTAAGTGCAAAAATGACTCTAGATCGTTCAATAAAAACAAATGGTAACTGTTTAGATGTGAAGATGATCAACAGTCAGTTATATGTTTCATTCTGGCAACCTGTAAAGTTTCAGATACTACAACTGACAGGGGCAATAATCAAGACGATCAAACCTGATGATGAGATACTAAAGCATTTTACATTTCCTTTGCATATTGCCGTGAGTCATGATGAGAGTGAGATTTATGTATCCGACCTTGAAACATGTAAAGTTATGTCCCTTGATATGAATGGTAATATGTTATCATTGTATCAAGCCGAGTTAGAAAGACCGTGCGGTATTATTATCTCTCCGTCTGGATCAGTCTATGTCTGTAACAAAAATCAGAACATCGTGTACAAGATGACGTCAGACCTGAGTGAAGCTATGGTGATACTGGCACTAGGAGATGGATTAATATTCCCGGAAGCAATGTGTTTGAATAAGATAAATCAACATCTGTACATCAGCAGTGGAAGTTCTGATACAAAATATTGCAATACTTTAAAAGTTTACAAATGTTAAGAATTTAAAAAAATCACTAGCACACATGGATTTTAAAGTGAGATCCGTATAGTACTTTTTTAACGAAAAGGGGAATCAAAAACTATCACACATCATCAACAACATTATTTATATCGAAGATATATTTCAAAATATGCAAAAGGTTTAATAGTTCTGATGATATACGTATTGAAAACATCAATATTATCAAAGTGGCATGATCGGATATTTTTTATTTTTTATAGATTGTCTTTATTTTGGAAGTTAAAAATATGTTCAAATAAACGTTTTATAGAATCAGCTGTGTCGGAAATAAGAAAAAAAAATGCAAATGAACGTTTTTTAATAATGGTGATAATCGTGATGAAAATATTTGCAAAGTGGCATGACCAGATATTTTTACAGAATGTCTTGTCACACCGACACTGTACGTTATATTTATATTTTTCTACTTAACTTCGAGTGCCCTTCCACTACCTGGATAGCTACCCCATATGAAATAATTCAATGTTCCTGACGGGACTCGGGACATGAATTCGCAGCGTTATGAGGCATTTAGTTTGAAGACAATAACCTTGAGCAACTTGCAACAGATGTCTCTCAACAAAAGATGGCATATGCGATTATAAAAATGTAAATAAACTTTGCTGTCCTTGTTAAGAGTCAAATGATAACTGTGATAAAGGCACATATATTAAACTTTTAAACTTGCACTTTCCAGTACCGTCCATGAACAGGCTCAATCAAACCGAGCCTGCAACATTCTCAATTTTGCCGTGTTGGGCTTTCTTTAGGGATTCTGTATTTATCTATTTTAAATAAATAAAACATTCGTAGTATGGATATTAGCTTGACTACATTAATATATACAATATAAAAACATTTTTTTCAATCACCTCTTGGTTGTTATGAGTTTATTTTAACACTGATCTTTTTGTAATGTTTGTATTTGAACTAGAAGGACAAGTTTCACGAACAATAATCTGTGCTTTCAAGTACACGTGTACTGTAAATAACTAAAACTGATACACATCTTTATGTTTAATACCCGGTAGATTGAATGTAAATAATTAATTTATGTATTTTCAATTAAATACGTATATATTATAATACATGTATCATAATAAAATCATAATCATATATTCATTTTATTTGTTTGTTTGATTGATCTAAATTGAAATCAATGCGCTAAAAGACCCAGGCACCGTGTTTTAAAAATTCTAGTCGTTATTTATGGGGTTTTATGAATGCAGAAGTTTTGGAACGAGTACATTGAAATGTTGTAGGTTTATTAAAATGTTAAACAGTCAACAAATACTTTGCTATTATACGCAGAATTAAGGAGACTTCCTCTTTACATTGAAAGGCATATTCGTATGATAAAATATTTTCTTAATTAAGTAAAATACAGGTAAAAAAGATAATTGTATATTGTGAACAATAACTCAAATAATTGTTATAATTAAGTCTAGTTTTGTTTCTTTTGCTAATTTGTCGGCTTTGTGTGAGTTTTCTTTAAATAAAATACAAAGTACAAAGTCAGTAAACGTATTCATTTATCATACAGAACTGAATTAAATTAATAATGATTATGAATTATTAAGGGGAAGTAAATGTTAAAATACCGGTTATGAAAAGTTACATAAGTTATTCCCCTTCATTTGTCACAATAAAAACTGCGTGTTTTCTTTTTTGTATATTCTATTGATAGGCATTACATAAAAAAGTATTGTAGCTTAATTTAAGATGTATTCATATGCTTTTTAAGTAATTCCTTATCTCATTAAACTTTCTCACATGACATAAACCATTATTTTGCAATTATGTTTCATGTTATGTGTCATTTATGTATTACATGTGGTATTTGTATATGTAATATGGTGATGAGCTTTGAATGCTTAAACCAAGAAATAAATTTTTTGTTTTATTCTATTCTGTTATTTATCTAAATACTGTTACATAAATGAGCTTACATGTTGTATATATTATTATATTGTATATTCTGCTCTTTATAACTGGAAGGAATACAACAAATAAACGTATAATGCTAAAAATAAATAGCTATATTAAATAAATTAAATCTAAAAAAGATACTTATTTTCAGAGAAAGACCCCTTTTTTCGAGATAAAATCCAGTAAATGTATAATGATATAATAACAAGAATAAATGCATAAAGATGATCAATTTTAGAAGGAAACTATTTTAATTAATATATTCTGACGTCAGATCCTTTGCTTGAAAACATGGCTAGAGTTACCTCGTAGTAGTTTATATTCACAGTAGATATATCTATTTTTTAAAAAAAGACGATTTGTCGGTAGATTTTTAATGAATTGATAAGTGAATTGATAAGAAAAACCTATGACCCCCGGGGCTGGACTGATTTTGACACTAGAGGCATAATTTGAACAACTTTGATAGAGTACCTATAGATGATATCATATACCAAATATCAAGCTTTAAGCCTTGTACATGTACCTTCAGACAATAATATTTTCTTTAGTGTTTTAATATATGTACATAATGAAAATCAATGACCCCCGGGGCGGGGCCAATTTTTTACTCCAGGGATAATAATTTGAACAATCTTGGTACAGATTCACTTCACATTGTTTCATGCAAAATGTCTAACCTTTAGCCTTTATCAATTTTGAGAAGATTTTAAGTTTTTATTATATACATAATAGGAAAAACTATGACCCTCGGGGCGCGCTAATTTTAAAGCTAAAGGCAAAATTTAAACAACTTTGGTATAATACCTATAAATGATATCATACAGCAAATACCTTCAGACAATTCTTACTATATGCAATTTTGACCCCATGGCTATATTTTGAACAATCTTGTTAGAAGTCTACCAGACAATGCCTTATGCAAAATATCTATGCTAAAGACCCACATGGTCTTTACAAGAAAAATATTAAAATCTATTCATATAATTCATTTTGGTAATGGCAACCAGATTTCTGCATGGAATGAAATTTCTTGAACACCTTTAGAAGCCCTTCACCCACGGATCAATCCTGCCAAGTTTGGTTGAAATCGGACTAATTGTTTTTCACAAGAAGATATCTTAGTTCACTTTATAATCTATATAACACACAAACATACATACAAACACACACTCACACGCACACGCACACCAACACACACATACACGCACACGCACGCACGCACGTACATTCACACATGTGAATCGCTATATGCCACCGCAAATGTGAGAATCAGTTATAGTGCTAGGATTTTAAACAAAGCTGATTGGCGTCAATCTTGTATTGTATCCCAAATAGGGATGTATTTATAAACGTGTATTACCTTAATGACAATTTTGAAAAAAAAATGTAAATGCCTCAGCATATGTAGAAACGGTGTGTTGCGGCATCAAAAACGGATAAAATAATGTCACCAAACTTGTTTAGTCGATATCAAGAGGGTCGATGATTGCTTTTGTCAAAAGCTGATAAAAACGTAATTAAACTTTATATAGTGACGTGTGTGTGTTTTTGTAGTTCTTAAAACTATATAGTCAAAATGGCTCCTTTACTTACAGGAACTCAAATGACGTCGAAAAGCCGAAAAAGTGAAATTTGAATTTCTTCAATAGAAATCAAATTTATACTCAGAATGAAATTGAAAATATCATTTATCAAATTTTAATTGAATGCATTTACCGATAAAGGCTTTTTCATTTTTGCGTCAATTTTCACAACTCGGGTAAATACGTTGATACAGAACGATCTATTTGAAATTTGCAAACAAGATATTGGTACAGATCGAATATTGCATTGAAAAATAATTATTGGATCTTATTGAATCTCTAAGGCTTAAATGCACAATCGTGTTCTGCATTTGTTA